>NC_138576.1:84975357-85187085 GCF_964289735.1 Phaethon aethereus
TGTGTTCCGCGGGCCGAGCACGGGGAGGCCAACGGACATCCCAGGTGCCCGCACCGTGTTTGAGGGGGTAACGTGCCGTCACTGTGTGCCTCAGAAACTCTCTTCACGCTCCGTGCGCCTTGCAGCGCAAGATGAAGCAGCAGTAATAGGCCAAACACCCAGTTTTCCCATCTGCCATGCTTGTTGTTACCATTTATGCCAACAAAAGCTGTTGAAACCAGTCTACGTTGTCGCAGCATGCCGGAAGCCTACCTGAATGCCCTGCATCTGCCTCAGAGAAAGACGGAAAGCGTTCTTGGGTGCCAGCTCCGTGTCCTCAGCTTGTTAGGGGTGTCCAGGTGTGGAGTTACCGCTGAGGGGCAATTGGAAATTTACCCTCTAAGAACAGCATTGAAGCAGGGTGGAACGTAGGTAGTGTACAATGAGTCTGTACCATGGCAATTCCATAGGCACCCTTTAGATGTTGGGAACATCAGGGGAACTTGGTGTGCTGACTCTGGGAGAAATTGCATGGAGGGTGGAGCGAAGTGGAGACGTCGCGGCCACGCTCTGTGAACAAGGGAATTTGAAGGTACACAGTGTGTGCATTATAAGCTGCACGTGCAATGCCCTAGGTCAATGACCTGTCAACTTTGATGAAATGCTGTACTTGGAGTGAACTTTGCTTATTATAATATCATTATAATACTAAAACGCACACCCCTCTCAAAAGTTACCCACCTCCCAAGGTGCGACTATTCCTCAATGAGCGTGCGCACTGAATTTTTCCTAGTCTGTACCTTTAAACGCGAAGCAAGAGAATTTGGAACTAATCCTGGTAAAGGTATGTATGACTAGAGTCACTCAAACTCCACCTGCAAAGTAAAACACTATAAAATAGTGTGAAAAGAGCTGGATGTCAGGGAAGACACCATCACTCCTGACTTTTAGGATCCGCCAACGGGCTGACCCTCTCTTCCCCCGCATTGGGACACCTTTGGGTAAGATTCGAACACTCGGCTATCCCGAGTGGATCCGCGGGAATTTTAGGAATCTCTAGAATTGTTTCATCACCCCACGCGTGTGTAACTGGACTGTAATCGATTTAGTGCACTTGCTTGCAGACAGTGAATTTATCACCGGCAATCCAAAGAACTTTTGCATCTGTTGCTTCAATAAATCGCACTATTGATTGACTCAGCCGTGTGTGTGTTGTCCCTGAACGCGACTGTACCTCTGAGTGCGGCCGTGTGAGTTCAGGAGGTGTCCGGCTGAGCAGGTAGTGTGATGTTAGTAGTGCATCCGGACCCGTGATAGTCCAACGAAAGGGGTTGGGCGCGACTGGGCTACTAACGCTGATTTTGGGCATGTGCCTCTTAACGCAACACCAGGCCACCGGGGCCAGGCGACAAGTGCCAAGCCATTTAAGGTAAAAACGTAACTAAGAAAAGCAAGCTGATTTCCAGTAAGTGTAAATTCACTATAAAAGATTCCAATCCCCATGAAAAAAAATTGAGAGAGAGACACGTCAAAAAAGGTGGCAAACGACTCTCCTAGAAGACACAGTCATAGGAAAAGGCACACCTGGAGCCTTCTGTCCCCGTGCAAGCAGCAAACAGCAAATTCCCTGCGCAGCAGCATGGATACAACATGGTTTCCAACGGGGATGGGAGCTACCTTGGCTAAGCCGTTGTTGCTTAGGCGTCTAATGAAGAAGAAAGACTTACTAAAAGTTTTCATTGTGAGCTCCCACTTGATGGCTCTCTCCAAATCACATGTGTACAGTCTCTCCTTTTCCTGGCTATGCCATTTTCCCACAACTTTTTTTAGAGATTTGTTATTTTTGAGAGTCTACTGATTGCAAAATGGCTGAAGCTTGTTATTAAAATAAAAGTGGACATATAGTGTGACTATATATGAGACATATTCTAGAAAAAGAAGGTGGAAAGGCTTTATTTTAAACCTGCTAGCTAACACAGTTCCCATATGCCTTACCACTCTGCCTGTGTTCAGTTACATATAAAATACAGAATCTAGAAAAAACTCAAGAAAACTGTTCAAACTGGTAAGTTTACTTAAATGTAAAGTAAAACCTAGTACTTTGTTTCACACACAAAAGCATTTTTCGGAGGAGGAATGAGTATAATGTATGTTAGTAAATAGGATGCTTACAGTTGAAATCTCTTTCATGCCATAATACATTTTTTTTTCCATTTGCTCTGATGTCTTTAGTAATTCTTCCATTTCTTACTTACAGCATGCAGTCTGATGAATTGTGGGTGTTTCTTTTATCAGGCTTGAAAAAGTGCCAAGCAGGGTATCCCTTTTTATTACAATATTACTTTTCCCTTCCAGGTACCTGTAAGACTTAACTAAATGAAACGTTAAAGGTCTGCACAACAAGTAGTAATCAAAATGGAATAAAATATTAGATGCTGGGCTGTTACTCCATTATTATCTGAATTCTGCCTTGCCTTTATTTTTATCACAGTGGGGTGCCGATTCTAAAGTCTTACCACATCAAGTTAAACATCAGCATTTAAATTTGACCTGTTTCACTGCAGATCATCTTATCAAAGAAGTAGGTGAGAAATTAAGCCCATGGGAGATCAGGCTGGGGAGCTTCTGAGTGGAACGTGATGTGGAAAGTTAAACAACAACAACGAAAAAACTCAACAGAAAAGTGGATATGGAGTTAAGAGAAAAGGAGCAAGGAGCAGCATTTTGTAATTTTCAAATGGCAAGAGCCACCGCATTCACATCCTTGCGCCGTACTCATTAACTGTCCTCATGCTAGGACCCTAAATTTGTGCTCTCCAGCTCTACACTTCCAACACATACTGCTACCTCACCAAAGACCGTGTCCTGTTCTGTTTTCTCCACCTCCCAAGCTTATCCCAACCCTTTCCTGCCTTCTTCCCCAGCCAGTCCTGCTTTCAGGCCCCCAGCCTGCCAGCTGCAGGCACCTCTAGGATCCCAAAGCCCTTTCAGCCTAGGCTTACTGCACTGGCCTCAGCTCTCAGAACATTCCACACCTGCCGATCTCTCGTATACTCTGCGCTCCTATTTAGAAGACATTCTGTATTCCCTGACCTATCCAGGTCTCCTGTAAACTCAGCATCTGGGCTAGATCAAAGGTTGAAATAGCTTTTTTTTTTTTTAGAGAGGACAGACTGCAGCTGCTTTCTTTATTTCTGCCATATGAGATACTCTCCCTCAATCAGATTAATCTGATTTAGAAACCTAAGGCTAAGAGGAATTACCTGAAACATCAAAACCAGTCCACCACAATAGCAGACAGCCCTGAAATAAATGGCTAGTCTGGACGTGTCCTCTTCACAGGCCACTACTATCTATAGGTCACAAAATACTTCTCAACTCCCTGCAACAGATGTAGGGCTTACTACACACTCCTCTTCCTTAACCAGAGTCTCTCTGTGCCATTTAATACTACTATTGAGCCTATGGGAGGCAGGACAGAGATGAGAAATACATATTATTGTTGGTTCTTATTTGAACTTTATTACAGCACCTCTGCTGATGATTTGGGTTTCCAGCACGTGATAACTAGCTGATCAAGTTGGGGCTGATTTTACAACTCAGATACTTAATAATAATAGTTTGTTGGTTTTCAATAGGACCCATAATGCTACACCAGTTTAGCAATAAAAGAGGACTGAGGATCCTTCCTCACACCCCTAGTTAAAAAAATCAGTGCCTTATCTAACTGCATACTCTTTTAGACAAACATATACTTGTTCTGATGTAAATGTCTTTTCCTGTGATCACACAATCCAGCAATCCTGTACTAGGAACAATCCATGGATGATCATTCCAGCAGTTGGTTGTATTGGAAAAGGATCATGAACAAAACTATAGTTTAGCAGTATAAACTACAGCCAATTAATTATAAGTCTTGGAAATCCCCACTCACAATTTTGGAAGCATGTGTTACACCGTTGCCATAAAGCCACTGCTGAACTCAGGCACCACATTAGATCACTTGAAGAGCCCAGGCCAAGTATACGTCTTTAAAAAGTTTCGTGTCGATGGTGGTTTTGGATCACACAAAATACCTTTGTTCTCGTGAAAACCCTCATAGTCCCACACTACAACCTGCACATTTACAGGTAACTCTGCATTATACGTATTATATGTAACTCAGTTCATAAAGAGGAGGGCTTAGCTGATCCTGCAGCATGATTTTCTTTCCTTGCTGGAGTCCATGGGAGCATGTCTGCAGAGTGCAGGATCTCTAGGGGAACCAGGTACTTTTCTCTCCTGTCCCACTGCGTGCAGAAGAAGTAGGTGGGAGATTTCTGAAACAGAGTCATGCAGAACATTTCCCACCACATCCCTATCCCACAATGAAATGGGAGAATGAAATTAAAAGCACAGATGAGCTCCATACATTAAGCCTCATGGGACAGTTAGGTATGTTCACGTCCTCTTCTGGATTTCCTCAGTGCTTGTTGTGCAAAAAAACAGCAGCGCATGGTTTCTACATGAATTTCTACATGAGATTCTACATGAATCTCACTCCAAGACAGCTCTTGCAGTGAGGAGCACAAATGGGAAAAGGGAACCGGATGCTATGCTAAAGGTTCATACCCAAATACAGACATATATGTAACTTCTAGGTTTAGGTGAAGCTGGAGAAGATGGGTGGAAGTGGACAGACTAGAAAGGTATGGTTTCTGAGAAATTTCTGCTCTCTGCCAGGAGATAAGGAAAAAGAGAGTTACAAGAGGTGAGAAAGGGAAAGAAGAAAGTCACCTCATTTTTGTCAGTTTGCTCTATAGTCCTTGAACCTCCTTTACCAAGAGGGACTGAGGCAGAAGTGTTCAAACTGAAAGAGGAAATAATTGACATGCAGCCAGGAAAGCTGGTCACAACACTTCAACAAGGTGGCTGTGCTGTTATCTCCTGATCCTCTCATACTTGTTTCACTTGCCCCTCCTACTTGCTTCTAAATCTTTCTTCTGGCTCTTTCACATCACCATGCAAGCATGTTTTAATCTTCACCATTTAAAAATGAGATTCAACTTGCCCCTCCAGCTATTGCCTTCTCTCCTTCCTCCCTTTCATTTCTGAACCTACTACCCGCTTACAGTGAGCCTGGCATTTGTCATCTCCGGTTCCATTTCAGTGTTAATTTCGACACTTGCATCCCAGTTTGATTCGTATATCCTAATCTGACTAACAGTATGTCTACTGTTGTTACAGTATGCCAGCTATCAGTGCCCACAAGCTACCTGTTGAGTAGCTAGCTCCATGTTTCTATCCCCAAACTCCACTGTGAAAGACAAACAAACCCTGTGTCTTGCAAATTCTATCGGCAGAATTTCCCCAAACCAGGCCCGTTCCTGTCTACCCACAGACTTAAAATTACTGTCTGGCTGTCATCATACCATATCCACATCCGGTCCCCTGGCTTAACAAAAGCAATCTCACCCTAATTAGATCTTGCTGTTGCAAAGATCTGTTTCTTGGCCTGCTGTTTTGACCTTGCCACCTCTCCCTTTATGTCCCTCTGCTGGCTCCCTCTTCTGTGCTGTATCAAACGCATGCTGCTTCTTTTCCCTTTTCCCCTCCAGACCCACTAGTCTGTCCTTCCCCATCCTCTTATCTAATACCAAGACATTGACTTCCACGCTGACCTACCCGTGCTGTCAGTCTTAATTGTCCATATATTAGACTTTCAAGTAAGTACCTTCATGCTTCATGCTTTTTCTCCTGCTAACTCCCACCTCATTTTCCTCTTTTGTACCCCAAACATGCCTTTGGTGTCACACTGACACAAATTTTAGGCAGCACAAGGTCTATGACCTTCTGTGGTCTGTGGCCTTCTATGTGGACCGATAAGCTGATCCTCTGTCTGTGCGTATCTTGTCATCTATTTGGACTGCATATTTCCCTCGGTGACAATCAGTGCAGTACTATCAGTAGGGAGTAAGGAAAACACTAATTATGATAAATAAACAAGTAAATAAATAAAATCAGCAACTGGCGATGTGTCAAGCAGGGAAAGAAAGGGAAAGAAAGGAAAAGTAGCCTAAACTTTGCAACTGAGCTTTCATGCGGAGGAGAATAAAAGGCAAATGTAAAGGTGGCTCACAGAGATAGGTGCTATAAGAGCCGACGTTTTTGTAGCCTTTCATACACCCATACTTCCCCACATGTATTCAGACTTGTTCAGACATGGAAATTCATGAAGGGTTAGTTCAGATCCAGCTCTAGCTCCAAATTTTTCAAACAGATCCATCTCTGAAGGACTCATAGAAACGTGAGTGAAGCCTTCATAATCTCTGCAGAACAGAAGATGGTGCTGTTGTCACTGATATGTGCCTTCCAATTTTTTTTCTGAAAAGCAAGCGATAGTGGAGAAAAAGAGAGGAGGGGAAAGTAAAAGGAAAGGTAAATGCCATTTCCTGGATTTTTTTACTGGAGTAATTTAGAAATTCAAAGAGAAGAATGATAAATGCACAGAAAACCAAAAGAACTATGTAAAAGAGACCCCAGATTTGGAATTTTCAGGAGTTGTTAGTACAGAGGGAGGTAGAAAAGCAATTAGTAGAAGCAGAGAGGCAGCGGAGACTGGATGCTGGATGCACTCTTCCCCAGTTCCTTCAAGGTACTATAAACTAGGTTTAAGAAGGTGCTGAATACTGCCAGTAGTTCCCCGTTGACTCTGTAAGGAGCTGTTATTGATCATCAACACCTGGGAAGATCATGCCCAGTCAAGTCAGGCATTTGAAAACAGAGACATCAAAAAGCAGTGGGAATTTTCAAAAAATGGCTTTAAATAATTGAGTAGGGAAGGAGGAAGAGCAGAATCAGGCAGGCAATGAGAAGCTGCGACTGCAGAACCGGCCCTCTCGCTCCGAATCACGGACAGCATGCTTTCGGCGTTATCAGGGCTGCGCTACATGGCTTCCTTTCTTTATCTGCACAGGAAAAAAGAGCACAGGAAAGAAACAGTAAGGTATCTTTAAGACAGGACTCTTAGTACTGTGCTGTGAGATTACCCCCATCTAGGTAAGAGATTCCAGCCTGAAATTCTTCTTTGACTGAGCGGAACAGCTACGTTCACCAGAAACACTCTGATATTCCTGGGCTTTTTAGGATGTTAGCTTTAAAAATGAAGCTAGAGTTCTGCTGTTGTAACACTGTAAACATCCTTCCTTCAGAAGCAGCATTTAAAGGCAGTTAAAATGATGAAAAGCAGTTGTGGCCAATTAAACATTCCTAATGATGGGAAGTTGCAAATCTATACTATGCGGTTTGTCACTGCGAGCTGTAGAGGGGAAGTTAAGCTGGTAAATCTCTAGTTAGACTGAATGCAGTGGAACGGTCAGGAAAAGATGAATCAGGAAAAAGAATTAGATGTAATCCTTTGCCATCTGTCTTTATTTTGCTAACCTACTTGACAGGACGCTAGTGAAATCTGCAGTCATTTTTTATCTGCTTCATGTAGCTGAAGATCATTTGCTGTACAGACTGGAATTAAAATGCTTTCCAGTTACAGCTGGATTTCCCACTTATTGGCCCCATTTGCTTTCCTTTTTAAAAAAAGTTTAGGACTTTGCATTCAGCCGTAGGCTGCACCATTCATTTTTGACCTCTTCCCCTTGCTAGGACTCAGAGCCGGGTGGTAAAGCTTAAATAGATTTTACCATTGGCTCTACAGGGAAGCAAAAGGGCTTGTTACAACATATGTAGTCCATGCTCCTCCAGCTTTCAGCCTGAAAAGCATATAAAGATCTGGAAGAAATGTGACAATTGAGAGAATGTCCATATGGTGTCACAGTTTCTCCATAACAGCTTTTGTCTATAGGTCTTCAGCTAGCAAATCATGTAAACACTGGCTTATCTCTAAGCACATGCCTGAGTATTTTGCCGCCTCTGGATTTTGGTGTACAGGGGATTCTACTGATAATGAGCCAGATAAGAGGATCTACTGTAGTGGGGAAAACACTCTGTAGCTTCTGCATGAAAATTTACCAGTTGCAACCCTGGGAGCCTTTAGTCTTTTTAAAGCCCTGGTGTTACTACTGGGAGTAATACTACAGGAAGGCGGATTAAAAAAATTCCCAAATGTAACCAAAGCGAACCACAAGGACCCATCCGCTTCTCTCTCACTTATGCGGGAACAGAGCAAAATGCCACTTTATTTTGTGGAGGGAGGAAAGAAAGAAGGAAGAGAGGGCAGGAAGCAGGGAGGAAGCTTTGACTTTATTTCCAACTCCTAGGTGTTTTTCTTTGCAAATGTAAAGATTTGCAACTCCGTGTCTTTTCAGAATGCAGGGTACGAAGACCTTGTAGCTCCTCGGCTTCAGAAAATACAGCATAGGTGAGCAGCTTTTCAGGGATGAGCTAAAGTTAATCTGCTGTCCCGTCTGGGAGCGTAGAGGTAGCCCGCTAGGTACAGAGAAGTTATCTCTGGTTTTCAGGTCGATGGAGGAATTGGTCAGTCACTGGTTGAGAGCAAGGTTATTTCCTCAGTGGGAAGTCAGGACATGAAAGGCCCGGACCACTGCTGCCTTCCACCTCCCACAGTCTTTTACATCAATGTAAAGCAAGGAAAAACAGGTTTAAAATACTTTCCTTCATCTTCCATAGTACTCTAGGTTATGCTGGTTTAACTAACTTCACAAGGAAAAAAGCAGGAGTCAGTTATCTCAAGATGTAATTTTCATGTTTTGACTTGCGCATTTGACTTCAAAGAACTTCTTCCAAGTTTATTTTAAATTGCCTATACTAAAAATAAAGACACCGAACAACTCGTGAGTTTAGCTGAGAACGGCAGCTTTGAAAGCATTAGGCAAGAAAAAGCTCTAGTGTTTTGAAAACAGCTCCTAATGCTGTTGTCTTTAATGGGGATGGCTAATCTTCCCTCTTTTCTCATATTCCCAGTGGTTCTCTCTAAGTGGAAGCCTGCCAATTATTCTGCAAAACTCCTGACTCATTCCGACATCATTTAGGGCCTTCTTAATTGATTGCAGGATATCTTCAAAGTCAGAGGAGGGCTCTTGTTTGGTGCTGTAAAAGGTTTTCCAAGAGGTTACAATCTCTTCAGTTTTTGTAGTGTACTTTAAAGATAGTGGGATCAAAGGACAAACCCCTAGATCAGCTCATTTTTAGAAATACCTCGCGTTTACAATTTCATTATAAAGACAGTACGTGTTTTTAAAAATATTTTCCAATTATTAATTAGTTAACTTACCTTGGCCTTGCAGGTCTACCTTGGGTTCTTTTGCTTCTGTCCATACAGGAATAGTAAAAAAGAGGCATTTATCATATTGTCACAACATTTTTTTTTGCTTCACCCCTAAATCTCAATCGCGTAAAAAATGATAATAGTAGTCTTTACACATTTATGAGGTCTTCCATTAAAGTCCGTCCAAAGCATTTTATAGGCAATAATGTATGAAGCTTCAAAGCACCCTGCTGAGGTATTTATTAGCACATTTTTACACTCAGGAAAATGTACCACAATAATCACACAACTTGGAGACCACAATAACTAGTCATCAGGTTTTGGGCAATTGAAACACTTTAATGGAACCCAGCATTCAGAAGCTGAATCATTTTCTGAAAGTATGGCTGTCCTCCAGTAGCTGCCCAAAAATGGAGGCATCCAAAATAACTCTCCATCTTTGAGAATGTTGACATTAAGATGCTTTCTTCAACCTCCACCTCCTGTCACTGCATCTAATTAGTTCTCTTTTTTAATTCAGGGTTGCACAATTCTTGAAACTTCCCACTGTAGAGGCATAACACTACATTGTAAAGAAATGGCTTTCTTCAAAAAAAGAGATGGCATTTTCCATAAGCAATTGACCTTAGCCTAGACCCTTTCTGGTTTCCATTGAAATTACGGTATATATGAATGCTGAGCAAAGCTGTTTCTTTGGAGATCTTGCAATCTTTTTCATGGGAAACCAGTTTTATCATACATGCTTATATTGGAGTTATATTTGTAAGCCCACTCTAGAGATCTCTGACGATCTGTGCTTTAAAAAAATGGTGTTTACAGATTATGGTTCAGATTTTTCCTCATGAAAACATTTGGAAAACAAAAGCCGGAGAGAAAACTCCCAACTTCTGATTAGCTCTGCAAGGAAGTTCTCACACAAGCTATCATAAAAGCCTATTCTACACTCAGTGTCATTATCAGGCTAAAATGCATGTTCCTTCTTTACCTTTCTGATGAGATCCTCTCACATACCAAAAAGGTCCTAAACGTCCATGTTGATACATAGTTTTTGACACTAAATTCATAAATGCTAACGACTTCCATATTCTGGACTGTAAGGCATCCTAAAATGTGCTGCTACTAAGAAAAAACAAGTCTGAAAATAGCATTGGGGTGTGTGAATATTTAACTTTGTGTGTGGAAAGGGAATTCAACATTTCTCATCACTTGATAATTCTATGTAAATATACTCAGGTTATATTATATAAATATTTACCCCACCTGAGCAGCATTGATGCAGATTCATCCTTGAGTCTTAAGAAAATAAACATTTGTGTAGCTTCTAATTTGTGGATCACTGTTAATAAAATGATTCAAGAGATACTTGGTTAGTCATGGCTTATGATATGAAGTCCAAGCCAAAATCCTGTTCATGCCAGTATGGAGTAATAAGGAGTTAAGAAAGAGTCAGTTAAAGCCAGGAAACAACCTACTTTTGTCAGCAAAATGTTCTTTCACTTTAGAAAGAAAAATAACTAAAAATGAATTTCTTTATACTCACAAAAACAAATTAAACCTTTCCTTTCTCTTAAAAAATACCATCATATCTGACAATAAATTTGGTAAGATATGTCATTTGAGTAAGGTTTAGCAATACTTCTTCATTCAAGACTTCATAAATGACAAAATATACCTGAGAGATGAGGGAAAGGGAGAAGATTAAAATAAGTAATCATGTTCTTAAAAAAAAGAACCTCAGACTTTTCACTCATGCAGTAACAAAGGAAACCCAGCAGATGGGGGAAGGAGACCACAGTGCTAAAGGTGTACTCTTGTCATTTTGTTCCTTAAAGGAAGTTACTGTCTTATTATTCATAATGAAATGTAAGTGTTTAAAACAAAAATAGGATCAGAAGTCTTTCGACTATGCATTTTGTGTCCAAAAATTTAGGTGAGATCGTGGAAGACTGATTTTGACGAACAGGGCAAATGTATTCTTTTCAACTATGGAGCTGAGGCTTTGTTTTAAAGCAAATTGACATCAATGACAGTGAAAAATTACTTAAATAATAAAAATGCTGGTGGCTGCTCTTATTTTGTGTCTAATTGTTGTTGGGGAGGGAGTGTATTTTATTTGTCTGTCTTTTTTGGGGGGGGAGATGTCTTTGTTTTGCAAGCATAAATCAAATCATTCAGCCGGTAGCTGAAAATCATATCTGCATTAGCCAAAGATGTAATAAGAAGAAAAAGACATTACGCTTTTCAGACCACATTTGCTCTCTGAGTGACAAGACCCTGCAGAGCTCCCTATCTCCAGCAGCTTCCTGTCATGAGTGCCAGCGAAGACCTGGAATCCAGCAATATGTCTGCTGTAATCCTAAGAAATGTGCAATTGGGGGCTGACATCTTGTTTTATCTGGTTCATTCTTTAAACATTCTCTCTCTCTGACTGCTGTGTCTGTCTTATGCTATATCAAGATAGGCATTAAATGCTTGAGAGATGCTCCGGATCAAAGGCACCCCAATTTTTCTCTGTAAAGGTTCAGCTATTATGTAAAAAACAGTATCAGTGTTACTGCAATTTTGGTGGCACTTTCAGCAATTAGAATGGGCTTCAGAAATACCAGGACAGAAATGCTGGAACGGGGAACCCCTCTTTGCAGTGCTCTGCGGAAGCACTGGATGACAGGAGGTAGGTCCGAAGTGTCAGTAAGACATGCCTCTTCCTACTCAGCTTTTTGGCACCTAAATCTGCTGTCCCACAAGCACCCCAAGCACTCCCTGGCCTTAGCAGAAGGCCTGTAAAAAAATACATTCTCCAAATAGTTTTAAAACAACTAGGCTTATTTTATTACAGTAGGCTGAAAATAAAAGCGATGTGAGCTTAGGCCCTTTTTTGATGAGCGGACGTCCTATCATTTCAATCACTGCTATCTCTGTGTCTTCTGTGCACAGCAGGTTCACGTATTTGAGGTTTCATGGAAATATGTGTTTACAAATGCTATGCGGCATGAGCAAGAATTTATCTGCTCAAGAAAATAGTTTGCATCCCAGAACATGATATGTCCAGAGGAAATAGTCTGACAGGAATACCTTCTCCTGCTGGTAGTTCTGGGAGGTCTTTATTTCATCACTCACGGGAGGATTTGGCTTTCACATGTTTCTTCTGTTTGTCTGTGATTCCTTTCATCGCTGCTAGTCACACTAATGATGCCAGAAGATGGAAGCAGATTGATCCGGGATTTCTGTGAGGTTGTTCCTCAATTCAAGAATAGAGATGCTATGTATTTGCTTCGTGTTCTTTGGCATTAATAAAATTTCAGGCATTTTAAGTGCTAATTTGGCTTTGCCATTTGGTGGTGACACTCTGGTGATGATCGAAGTGAGTAAATTTGAGGATAAATTGCAAGCAAACAGATCTGTGTTCCCACTGCACGGGATATTGTGCCCGCTGAAGGACTTTGTTGCTTTAAACTCATGCACTGACCAGAAGTCTGAGCAGCAGCCCAAACAGGCAGATTTGGGGTGGGGAGGTGCATTCCTGTTCTCCCCGTGGACAGTGGGAAGAGCAGTGTGTTTCCACTTCTTCTTTGCTCGTTGCCCTGTGCATGCCACAACAGACCACCAGATGTTGGCTAGCCTCTGTCGTATTTGGGCAAGGCAGAGTATTACGGGCTTCCTCCGCACAGACTGCAGCTCCAGGGAAGAGCTGGGCAATTCCCAAAGGAAGTGTCCGTTCCCTGCAATCTGGGTATTGTGATTTCCTGTACATTCAACCTGCCTCAGCATATCCAGTACTCTTGAAAATGGGGATATTTTCCCCTGCTTTCTGGCCTTTCCAATAGAAAAAATTGAGGTCACCACATGATTTCATCTTGGACTTCTTCCAAATCCTTTAAGTGGTGAACTTGGCTTGACTGAGGCTTTCTGTGTCTTTACATTGTTTCTGTCAGATTCACATTCAGCTGCCGTATTTTTGGGCTGTGTACAGTGGCAGCTATAACCATGTCAGCCGTTTTCTTCATTTTGGATACCTAAGACTGAGCGTGAATGCTTCAGAGGCATGTGCTGAAGGTGATGGGGGGCTGCCAGCAGCAGTCTAAAATGCTCGCCAATAGTTTACGGTCTCTCTCTGCTCAAGTGGTTTCTGATTCATGGTTACACTGACAACACCTTCCACTTATAGATATTATTGAAAGATTGAGCTTTTCAGTTTGGATGGGTCTCTCTGTTCTGCTGGAGATGCTAAAATCGAGCCATAGGTTAGCAAGGAAAAAGACACAAAACGTGTCTTTTTCTAAGGGGTAGCACTCCTCATTAGCGATATGTTATATATCTGCCTCTTTATTAAAGGTGGGGTAATCGTCTGCTCTTTCACACGTGTGATAGTTGCATCCTGTGATGACACCAGTTGTCTGTATTGCATCTTTATTCAGGAGCTATATCAATGACTTGCACGTATGTGAAAACGCTGGAAGAAAAGCTGTCAGCCAGGTTACAAATCCCAGCGGGCTCTGGATGGAGCCTGTGCATCTGAGAGTGGGAAGCTGCTGCACTGCTCTAGATTGCTGAGGTCGGTCCTGGCCCTTGGGAGATCAACAGATGTCTCATACAGGGTACCGCAAACAATCCCAACACCATTACGGTTTTATTCAGCTCTAGATCTATTCCCTGACTCTTTCTAACTGACAGATGAAGATGGGATCATGATGTATGGCAGCTTCTGCCACACGATCTCTGCCTCCATCCCCAGAACATCAGCAGCCATTACACTGATCCCTCAGAGTCCTTTTAATACATCTTGCTGACAGCGCTGATGCTCTCCCACCTCACATCTGATCCCAGTGGTGCTCTCAACCGTTTGCATCCGCTCTTTTCCTGGATATGGTGAGGTAGTTTCTTTCCTTATCCACAGTTCTTGTCAATACCCCGTGTACCCTCAGTATGTTTGTTCTCGCAAGCTGGTTATTTCCTCGCTTGTAGCCTTTCAGTTGAGCACTCTTTTAGTGCTTGTTGAAGTTACTTCAGTTTTCAGAAAGGGATAGGTTGTCTGGCGTCTCGGCATGCATACTGCTTATGTGACTTGTGGTAGCCCCTGACATTAGTTAAAGATGTCTTCCTTTTCCGTTCTCTCTACTGCTCCAATTATTTTTTCCTTTTATGCTGTAGTCACTCCTGGAGGCACAAGTTGTAAAGATGGAAATAGATGAAGGCAATTGTATGCCTGGAAGACATCCTCCCCTTCAAACACTTCTCGATACGCCTCCTAACAGCTTCATTGCAGGGATGCTAGCAAATATTGCCAGCTCAGCACATTTAATATTTGTTTTAATTTGTTCTGCTTGCATTGCCTGCATGAATTGTTTGCTTCAAACTTAGAGCCCCTGTGTGGTGACGAATTCGCTGCGTGCGGCTGAAAGCAGAGGATTTGGTATTGCCAGCAACAATTATTTGACTTACAATTTACTCTGCCTGATGGCAAGGGCTCATTGCATTGCTTTGATTCAGCTTTGCATGGTTATAATTCCTTTCCCTCCTTGGCGTAGCTCTAAGGAAGCCTTTGTAACCTAACACATTTAGCAATGTCCTACTGTCTCCCTAGCGTTCACTTTCCTAAGTAAGTGCTGCCGCTGTCTGTCTCTTGGCACGTAGCTCAGAGTCTTATTTTTGCCCTTTTGCACCATATTAACGTCATCGCTGTGCAAACTTTCCTATCCTGTGCACATTTTTCTCACAGCACTAAAGGTCTTCCCTGATGTTCTCTGCTTCATATTTATGGATTTGCTTTTGATACTATTTCATGCTTCTCAGTTCTACCTTCTAAGCTAACTGTGCCCACCCCACCTATGCTCCGCTTTTGGTTGGGTGCTATTGCAGCAGCTTTAGACACTCCTGTAGTTTGCTAGCAGTGAGGCCAGCTTTTCTTTCAGCAGTCTCATTGCACTTTTTTCCCCACTTATGAATCTACCACTAATTACTTCAGGTTTTAAGATTGCATACTTGCGTGAGTCAGCCATTTTCTGCACAGTTTGGCAGCATACCAAACTATTGTTTCTCCAGCTTCTTGATTACACAACTGTGGGGCAGATACCTTCTCTATGTGTCATTTTTGTGAGGGCTGGAAATGCTTCTGAGACATTTCGAGGATTTTGCATGGGGTTCTTCCAGTCTGCAGCTGGTATACATCCAGATGCTGCAGAAAGACGTGGGAGCCATCGCTCAGTAGAGCTAGCAGCATGAATGGGCTTATTTTGGCTTCCTGTTTACCCAGCCCCGTGGCAATGGGCTGCATTTCCCATGTGACTCTAAGGACTGGCTAGCAGAGCTAGTGCCGATACTTCCTCTTTCCTTTTCTGCAGCTTTGGGACAGGAACCTGATATGAACCCACCACGTCTTCTCTGTACTTCTGTGTTTTGGGGAAGTGTAGGGCTGTCTCGTTTTTTCCATTCTCCGTAGCTGCCTGTGACACATGCCCACCTAATCTCCTTTGCCACCATACCCAATGTCCGTACTGGCACCGAACACGAACCTGACACAGAGAACCAGGGAGGCAATGCTGGTCCCTATCTTCTGCCCTTTCCCTCGTCCTCTGGGAGTGCTTTCAAGCAGAGCTAGCTCTTCTCCTGGAGCTCACACAGCCCATCCCAAAAGGAAATTGCCAGCTCTTCCTTTCTGGTGCAAGGGCAGGCTCTAAACAGTCAAGCAGGGAAGGACTGCTTGTAGCGGAGACTGTGGATTTTGTACAGGAGTCAAAGCACGAGACAGCTGTGCAGCCTGAAAGATGATCAGAAGATGAAATGGCAAAGGCTGAATTTCAAAAGACATTCTAATGCCAATTAGAAGCCTGAAATCTTCCTGGCTTGCCCTGCCCCAGAAATTCAGATCAAATCGTGCACTGAGTTATTCCCACAAAAGGAACTGGAAATTCAATAGGTCAGATTGTCAGCTAGAGTAAGCCCACTAACTCCAGGGGAACTACTCCACTCTCTGTCATCAGAGAACCTGGCCCCATGACTGTGAGCTGCAGATTTTCCACATGGATGTTTCCTTGGGACTTGCACAACAAGGAGAGTCCAAGGTCCCAGCATAAGAGGATTTTTAAGGAAGCGAAGCAAGAGACACAAAAAAACCTCAAGTTCATGTTATGCCTATTTAATACCACCTGGTTTAGTCAACTCGTGGAGCGGTATCTTTGCACGTCCTCAGGTGCCATGTGGTTGGTGCCAGATCCCAGTGCCAAGTCCTTCAGCTCACACCAGAGCAGGGGGGAGTTCCTCAAGGACCCACAGAGCAGCGGTGCCATGGCTTCGCTTCTAGCCAGTCCCACCCCATCTACGATCCCATACGTGCAGGATCGGGGTGCAGATAAAGAATGCCTTAAAACCATTCATTTCCCTTACCGGTGTCTCCTGACCTGCTGTTCATTAATATAGAAAGGAATATCTTGTATCTCAGCCTTAGAGTGAGAACCCAAATCATAAAATAACAGGTAGGATTTACATGATGAGAAATGCCAATGGGAACGAGTTTTAGAAATTCTGCCTGAAATTCCGAAAGCACGACATTTGCCCCCAGGCAGAGAGCCTGCAGACGGTTCTCTGCATCAATTCATAGGTGTTAAGTCACCCATTCAGCCTCACGTGGGATTCTCTGTCAGTGGATTCAGCTAAAAATCATAGTTAGGAAGAAGAATTTCAGTGCTGCTATGATGAAGAATGTTCATTACCTAACACACCACTCTTTGCAAAGGCATGAATTCAGTGATTTACTAGTTCTTTCCCATTACTGACTACTGTGATCTTATACGCTGTATATCATATCAGCAAAATAAGAGCTTTGGTGTGATCCCTTCCTGTCCCCTGCTGTCACCCTGAACCTTTTATGTGAGCACTGAGAATCTAAACTGTTTGTTTTAAAATTGTCAGGACAGCAGGGGGGGAAACTCCTAAAAATGAGCTACTAATTATTAATGTGAATGCTTTTCACATCCATCTCCCACTAACTATCTCAATGGAATGATGCAGTTGAACGTCGCGCAGTGAGAAGATCCATTTGTCATACTTCTTTCATTTTTTATCCATTTGTAAAGCATCCCAAAACCTAGCCAGCAATAAAACACCAAAGAAATTGCTCAAGGCATCCTCTTAAAGAAGCAGTATGGGCTGGGTTCTGTTCTGCCAGAGATTAGTCTAAATCAGTAGCTATACCATGATGTCAGTGAAACTGAACCGCCGAAACGCAGAGGTGAATCTGGCCGCATGATCTAATGTCGTGATGAAATCGCTGGTGTAAATAACGACTGTTGCTGTTCAGCTCTTCCCCCACCCCACTCCCCAAAGCACTTTAATGAATAATGAATTTTATTAATAAGCTTTAATGAATGGCTGAATACATTTTAATGGCCGAACTAATAAGATCGTAAGTTAGAACACTTTCCTTCACACTTTCCTGTCCTCCTGTAGCCCCGCTGCCTTCCTTTGCTTCCTTGAACCAGAGAATTGCCCCTTTAAACTAGCCGTCAGTCACACATACAATTACCACATCCTGGCAGGGATTATCAAACTGCAAAAGTGGCCAGTTTATAATTCCAGGAAAGACATCCCATATTTGTTTTAAACATATAACTTGTGTTCCAAAATGCAAGTGCTGAAATAGAACAAACATTTAAGCATTATTCCTTCCTTCCCCTGCCACCCCCCAGATTAAAATTCATTCATTTCAATCAAGTCATTGAGAGGAAGGCTGTAAAATGAATTACATAATTAGCCACTTAATATAGCGCATATGGAATTTTAATTCCAGCTGAAAATCAGGGAGGCTTTTCTAAAGCTGTTCACTGGCAAAAAAAACAGTGGTATTTTAAGACAGTTAGCGCCTTTCAGTTTAGTGCTACTTTTTTGTTTGGATTCCCTAGGTTTACCAAATAAATCTTCTTGACTTCCGTCAGAAGAGGGCAAATATACCCTTACAAGATGGAAGAAGTCAGGAAGACAGTGAGACTAAGGACCCAGTTTTGCCAGGTTACAATGCAATCACAAAGAAAGAAGTGACTGCTCCTCTTACTGAATACTATGGGAACCAGTTTTGGGACAATTTTCTGAAATGTCTTCCAAGTGGCGCAAGCACAATATTAAAAAATGGAGGCACCTCCAATCAGTCTGTACTCCTGAAAATACTTAGTCATGGACTCGAAGTCATGTGAGTAACGTGTATCTGATCCAGCAGCAGTTTTAACCAAACACCTTCTGACCAAAGCAGTGGGATTTTATGTGTGCAGCTTAAAAATTAATCAAAATAAACAAATAAAACACCCCTTACAGGAGAGCTAGAAGGCAACTGGGCAGTTTGCTATCTGATGAACTTGACTGTCTCTGTAACCAGTCCATCCTGTTCAATCCTGCTGGCCATTCATTTCTGTCCTGCTTGTATTGACATATTCTGCGGGCTTTTAAAACCATGTTACTGAGTCAGGTAACACTAAAAGATGACCCATCAGCCAGTTAGATTAAACAAGAGACACTAAACAGCACATAATAGCCAAAGTGTAGGGAATGGAACAAGTCAACATTACTCAAGGGTTTAGAAAGATGTTCCAAAATGTAATCTCAGTGTTCATTTCGTTGAGTAAATATACAGTCAACCCCCATTTGCACAAGCTTTGATCACATGAAGTAATCATTTATGGGGAAAAAAAGCCACATTCGACCAGCATGGATTTTGTCTAACGAAATACTCTTCCCCACATGCTCTCCTCCCAGGCTTCAGGAGCAATTTCATTTACCTGCATTACTTTCACTGCCTGATGATTCCTCTCAGATCCATATGCCCATACCACAGGGAATGCAGCAGGAAATGCAATGGTTCTGCTATGAAAAAAAGGCACAAGAAAATGCTGGAGACAGAGGGAAAGGTTAAAAAAACACGTGTTTAAAGTGTTGAAATCCCCTGGCATTGATCTACACCCCAGATTACTTCAATTGTACTCTCTTCTTTCTTTTTTTTTTTTGTTCTTTTTATGAAAAACAAAACAACCATATTAAAAATATACTCACCAGTATAAATCATATTTTCTCTGTTCTTTTTTTGTTTGTTTTTTTTTTCAAGGATTGAACTGAACTTTGTAGACCTGATTTGCTCTTTATATTTTAGGTTGCATGTGGGAGAGTTTTTCTTATGCTGTTCTGGGAGAGGGGCTGAGGAGGAACTTCCTGATCCGGAATAATGGAAACCTTTGAGGGTTCTCTCATGCCACGTCATGTCAATCCCAGGCACTTTACTAGTTGCCTAACATCAGTCACTGCGACATTATTCTCAGACTAATCTGGCATACCTCGTTGATGGGGGAAAAATTAAAAGTGAACCTGCTCAACAAAGCAGAAGGTCTTTACAGAGGTGTGCAGCATCTAAACTCTAAAAGGTCACGGGGCCATTTTCCTGAAGAATTGTCTGAATTGAACAGAAGGAGCGCAAAGTCTTGTATTGCAACTGGCACACACAAGATGGAAGACGTGCACCAAAATTTTGGCTTTTTTCTTCCATGTCCCATAGGCAGTACGAATCAACAGGGTTGTTGGCTCTCTGGGGGAGAGGTACAGTCCTTGCAACACCGCTGGAAGCCCCTTCCCGGGACACTAGTGCAGGAGCTTGGGCCAGCAGTTGAGAGTCACATGCCAATCTTTCACTTTGATTGCTACACAGGATTGATTGGGAAAGAGAAGGGAACAGTCCAGTTTTTCCAGTATTCCCGCTCTCTTGGGGGCTTGGTGCTGAGGCAAGAGCCGCTGCTCTGATCCTCTGTGGAAGCGGGCTGCTGGCCTCCCGCCCCCATAGCCTGTTGGCCTCCGGAGCCCCACAGCCCCTCACCTTGCTGCTCCGCAGGGCGGTCCTCAGCTGTTAAGCCTCAGACCTCAAAGGGAAACGCAGACATTTTACTTTTAGATGTTTATAAAGGTCCCATCACAACGTCTCTGGCCTCATGTAACGATCAGTAAAACGCACCGGCGAAGGCCTGCAGACAGTCAAGTCATCTCACTGCAAACTTAAATTGTACAAGACCTCCAAAATCGTCCTTTCTGGCCTGAGTCAACACAGAGCCTGGCATCGTGCTCTGACAGCGTATTTTGGAAGCAAATGAGGGACCCGCCACTGACGCCTGGCAGTCTTGGAAGTGTAATATTACAGAGACTTATAAAATGCATCTCAGAGTGTCTTGCTTCCACGCACCACTTTTTTTCTCCTTTACTTATTTGATGTTTTTGGCTGCAGGAAACACCCCCCTGCCTTTGGAACAAGAGCAACCGTGCCACAGAGATCGTGGGCCCTTTAGAGTTCACGTGGTTACAACATTGCCGTCCCACTTCTACCACAAACTGTGTCACTGCACGTCTGGCCTGGCCGTGTCTGCTTCCTGCATGCCCTTTCCTGCGCAGGGATCACCTTGGGAGGATGTTGCCCTGCATCCCACGGCTGGTGAGCAGCCACGGTGGCACCTGCCCAGCGGAGGAAACTGATGAGCAGTCATGTTTCCCCATCCAGCGGCGGCAGGGCGCTGGCTTGGTTGCCCTCCTGAAAACACTGCATCCAGACGGAAATTCCCACTTGGAGAAAACTCTCCAAAATGCACATATCCATAGGACGTTACTGGGCAAAACCCAGGAGTCTGTTTATGTCTCTAAAGCCTGCCTCCGCACTAATTTGACTTCAGGCCTTGTTATTCCTGTTGTGCTCACTGCAATAGCTTACCACTGTCAACAGCAGGATTTCAGGATTTCTCGAGGCGGCCAAGCACTGACTGACTCAGCACGGTTGGAGCTTAAGAACTCTGTGAGGATGGAAGGACAGAAGTCGGCATGGAGGAGAGCGTCGCCAGCATTCAGCCCAAAACGGCGGCAGGGGGAAGCTCTTCTACAAAACACAATACAGCACCAGGCGAATTTAAACTGCTTTTCCCAGCCACGACCTGTCCATCACTCTGGGCAAAAACTGGAGGCTGTTTCAGCCTGACTGGTGTTTAATACTCCCTGGCCCGTTCTGTGAGATGCAAGCGACGTGCACCATGGCAACATCAAGCTTCAACATGCTGCTTTCCCACAGGATTGAATCTTGAACTACTGATCATGCTTGCCACCTTTGCACCACGCTTCCTGAGTGGGTTAGACCCACAGACCTTCTCTGCTCCCCTCCACATTACAGACCCACAGCAATCTCCTAATCTCCCTGCTCAAGACGTCAACAAATAAAAAAACTTATGGTACATCTTCCACAATACACACCCTTCTCATAATAGCAGGTGTAGAGAGAGAAGCCGTAGAAAAGGTGGATGAGGTACTCTCTGCACACTGCCTAGCTGGGAGGACATTATTTCTGCATATTTTCCTGGGTTGCCATTTCAAACATGACGCTCTGAGTGGGATTTGTCTCACCCTGCTTTAGATATCTACATCTAAGCCAGTCACCTTTCATATTCAATGAAGAGAAATAGGCATGTCTGGGGTGTGAATCATCTGATTTACTTTATACGTCTCCTTTAGACTAAGATGAATCACACCCAAGACGTGCTTATTTTTCTCTATTGACTATAAAGGGAATCTAGATGAATATTCAGATACAGACATCTGCATTTGGTCAGATGACTCCAACCCTGCACCTTCTGTGAAACAGCTTCAGGTAACATCCTCCGCACAGGCTATCACTGCCCTGCCTCTGTCTGTCACTCACCCGCGCGATAGCCTAAAACCAGGACAGTTGCTCACTCATGGTCCCACCCAAAATCTACTACACGCCCAAAGCCAGCACAGGGATCTGAACACCCGTCTTTGCTGGAAGAATCTACAGGAATTAATGGAAGGAATAATTGGGATTATTATTATTACTATCTTGAAGGAAAACCCAGAATGGAAAGATAGAATTGGAATAACATGCACGGAAGGAATTATCATTATCGGCATAAAAGGCACGATCCCATTAAAAACACTCATTTCATGGTGGACGCAGGGGGGCATCCTCATTTCAATCGGCAACTGTAACACCAGGGACCACAAAAAAAAAAAAAAAGTTATCAACTATCAGCAGCTTTTTAATTTTTCACAAAACCCAAGAAAAAAGGAAAAGCAAGTATCCATTCGGAGAACTCCTGCATTCACCCCCATGGGGCTCTGTGAAGGCAAGTACCGGTAAGGCTGATTCCTAGTGCATTCTCAACGCCGGAGACCTGATGTGCGTAGGGCGCGGGGAAGTGGCAGGTGCCTGTTGGCACAGTGTTCCTCTACAGCCTTCCGCCTATACGAGGACGGCCATGTCAACCGGCGATCAGTGATACCCATTGATACAGCAGATACCCATTTCAGTCGATAGCCGTCAGCAGCCTGCGAATTCTGCTGAAGTCTAGCCCTGGTTCAGTTATATCTGCCCTACGACTGTATGGTATTCTTATTTACCTGCTTTTGGTCGTATCATCAGCCACGTGCTGCTTATATTTATTGTGGGCAAGCTGGTTGAAAGATTTCATTGAGGACCAGCTCATCTCATGGATGTGACACCCGGCACATGCTGTGTTTTTTCAGTGAAATCAGTTAGAAATATTACCTTGCTTGGGATACCCACAATGCTGTTTCCTTGACCCGTCAGGGCATTTTCATAGACATCCCTTGTGGATGTCCTTAAGGTTCAGAAATCTCCTTGCCTCCTGTTCCCATCCATGCCCTCAAGAGCTCTCATTTGCCATCAGAGGTGTCCACAAATACAGCATACACTTCTCACATGAGGCACGTACTAGCCAGAAATAACTAGTGTTTCCATTCGGCATGGCTATCTACCCTTTAGTCTTCCAAGCATTCACTGTACCCACATTCTGCAGCTACGCAAGGGAACATTCATTTGCTCCTTTTCCTGGCCCAAGCCTCCAGCAAGAGATTTCCTAAGTCGGGGCACAGGAGGGCAAGCTGGGTTTCTGCGACTGCCAGATGGAGTCGTAGCACTGTTGATAGCCATTAGCACAGACCTATAAAACGTCCAGAACAAACATGAGTTTTGGTTAAAAACAAACAAAAAAAGATTTTTATAATGTCATAAAGTATTAAAAGATTGTTTTATTTCTACAAAGACAATTTGAAACACCTGGAACCTAAGCTAAGTCTCTGATGCAGTGTTTTAAACCAAGTTCCCCGATATTCATGTCATTTCCCCTGCACTTCACTCTGAGCGGAGCTGACTGGCTGAGGTGAAACAGGCTTCTTTCCTGCTTTAGGAGAAACAGCTGGACACAGAACTTCTGCTTTGCATGGACAAACACAGTTAGCTGGCCAGCCGTTTTTTAGTGGGAACATTTGGCTGAGCAGCCATCCCCAAAAACAGGCCTGAGTTTCGAAATCCTCTGGCATCACAAAAGGACGTGTGATAACCTTCTTCGTGGGCCTGGCATAGCTCTCCTATGCTACCATAGCACCTGTCACCCTGTCCCTGCAACTTATGAGTTGACTCACCTGTGGATGACTCATTTCAAGCCTCACTCTGAAAACAAAAAGCGATATGCCCAGTGTTGGGTCTCCAGAGACGCTGTCACTGCCAGTGCTGTCACTCTTCCATGAGAGAGGGAGCCAGGTGAAGCCAAGGCAATGATGCCCTTCAGATTGCAGCCTGAGGACCTGTGCTAACCATCAGAAAGCCACACCTTCCTAACTCCCTGTTTCCTTGGGCTGCCTCTGACTTTCTCTGCTTACAGCAGCAGCAAGTTGCACCGTATGACACCTGCCCAGAATATTGAGCGTTTGGCTTAAAAAGCACAAAGTCATGGGGAAACGATGACTAACAGCAAGTCACTGTGGAATCCAGTCCCCTGGGGAGTACCTGCAGACAGCCTAGAAATTTGGTATGGATATGCCTTGCCAGACTTTCATCCTGTGCTAATTTAATGGAGTATTGCTGCAGCACAGAGGCAGGGATACGGCCTGGTTCTCCAGTGACCAGTTTCAGTGAGCTCTTTCAGAACATCCTGGATCAAAACTACTCCAGTTAAGTTGGCACGCTTAGATCAGGTGAAAGAACACGATGTGACAAATCTGTGCCAACCTCTGAGGGTCGCGTGCTTCAGTCAGATTGAAAAGCTGGTCAGCATAGCCTTTGAAGCCTTTCATCCCGGCATCGCGCATGGGAAGAGGACATAAAAAGTGCTGCTTCTACTGGGCTTTGTAGATTACTGTCAGTGTTGTGAGGGTACTCTTACGTCCACTGAGGTTGGTGGCGAGGTTCCCGCTGCCTTCTCTGGGCGCACGGGCAGGGAGTGTTGAACTGCACTCAGAGAAGGGGAGGAAGCACACTTGGAAAGCTGATAGGATGTGCAGAGCTCAAGGGCAAGCTGGCACCCACCTCCTACAGCTGCAGCTACTCGGTGACTGTAAGCAGTACTCTTGTGCAACAGAAGTTTCAGGAATTCAGCTATCACTGGGATTTTCAAAGCCTAGATCTCAGCGGTACAAAAGACCTCAACTTGCAGCTTTCTGGGACTAGGAGACAGCTCATTCACAGCACCATAAAAATTCAAACCTATTCAAGAGCTGACCTTCATTCAGATATCTATATGAATAATGACACAAGCAGTCAGGATAGAGCAATTGTGTTTTCAAGGCTCTGTTTCTGAAGGTTCTGCCATGTATTTAACTTTACCTCAGAAAACACCCTTTGCAGCAGACAGGAGTCTTGTGTTATATATAGAAATGCATGATAGCAATAGACAGAGAGGAGCCACAGGGCTGACAATAGGAAAGGGTCGGAGCTTTGAAGGAAGATTTGGGGCTCATTTCACCTGATGAGAAATCCGGGCTCTACAGCAGGTGAATGGCGGGAAGGAGGAGATCCTGGGAGGGATGAGTTGCAAGCTCTGTCTCAGAGAAGGAAGCTTTTCACTTCTCCTTGTCCTCCCCACGTCTCTGGCCATGCTGTGGGGACTTCTCCTCCCTCAGGGAGACCTATAGCAGAGAGGCAATCATCTCCCTCGAGAAGGCCACCCCAGCCCTGCACCAGCCTCCGCAGCAGCCAAGAGGCAACAGCAGCTATGGCTGGAGTCAGTCCTGCCTCTGGCATCTGTGTTCTCCACATCAGTCCCAGCTGCTCAGCCAGGGCCTTGCCCCTCTCTCTTGCCAGGTCTACAGCCAAACGCCCCTCGATTTTGAAGTCGGTACTCTCCACCTGCCTCCAGCATATGACCCTGTCCCAGTTTTGGATTACCCCCGTGAATCACGTTTTTTCCACCTCCCTCTCCCAGCCACCCCAGTGGATCAGCAGCACGAGGACAAGGGTAGAGCAAACACCCATCACTATCTCTGCCAGTTCTCCCAGCACCCCGAGACAGCAGAGGGCAAGGTTACTCCTCCCTAGGGCTGCCTGCCTCCGGCCTCAGCCTTACAGAGGCTGCCCCACGTTCTCCCGCAGCACTGAGTCACCAGTCGTCTGTCTGTCGAGGGTAAAGCTGGCCATGCCGGTTGGAGACCAGCCAGGTGGCAACCGTACGCACGAACAGGCAACGGGGCTTAGGCAGGAGCATCGGCCCCCCTCGCAGACGCACGTACGTGGGCGCATGGAAAAGCTCAGCCTGAAGGGCGCGGCAGTTTTCCTCGCCGCTAACGCAGGCTGCCAGGTCGGGGTGCTCAGGAATCCCTCTCCTGCCCTCGCAGAGCCGGCCTAGCTGCAGGCAGGGACCTCCTGCCTCCGCTTGCACCCCAGCGAGCACCGCGCTCCCCGGCGCTGCCTGCCTGCCCCTTCCAGGCACGCGGGTACCTTCTGCAGCTTCAGGAAACAGTTCCCCGTGGGGTGCCACGCGGGAGGCAAATTCCGCCGCTGGGGTCAAATTCTTCAAGCAAGGAATCTGGAAGTCCTTCGGTACAGGATAAAGGCTGCAAAATAACAGAGCTCGCCGTCCCCTCGGCGGAACTGGGTTTCAGCCAGCAGAGCCGCTCTCTGCTCTGGCGGTCTTGGTCCGTGGGTTGCGTGAAATGCGTACGACAGTGACAAATTATCGTGAACGCTTATAGTAACGTTCCTTCACCAAAATTAAGTTACTCACAAAGTGATTTCTTAGAATGGATCCTTCGCTTGCTCTTCCCAAACTATTAAATTACAAGTCTGTGATTAATTACTACAACAACTGCGCAGCAAACTTGAAACTGTCACCTAAGAACAAAAGGTCTTTTAGATAGTGGATGTTTACTTTCAGCTGAAAGGGCACATGTTCAAATTTGGTCAAGTGTACCTCACTTGCCTTTTAATTCTTCAAGTTGAAAATAGCAGCTGGCTGCACGGAGGAGCAGAAAGGTGAAAATGTCGTTGGATAAAAACCTCCGACTATTTCTCACAGCTGGCACTAACAAATGGTTTCCGGAAGCTAGAGGTCACTGCACACGCAGTCCTACAGCTTTCAGGCGTTAACCTGAAGTTATTGTATGTAACTGGAATTCCTAAAGCAAGGTCAGACAGTTTATCCCAAATGTTAGCAAATCCCAACCACTAATCTAACACAGGTGCGTCCATTCCCGCCAGTGGGATGCTTCGGAGGCAAGGGAGGAGCGGTTTCGAACAGGGCTGCTGCTGCCTCAGCGCATACAAGCAGCAATCACGCTGCAGCCGGGCTTTCTGCTTCACCCAGATCTGACTGTAACTGCTGTGACCCTCCCTCAAAAGGTGCTAAGCCTGATCTACATGGGTATATAATTTTTTAATGCATAGGGCAGCAGGAGACACTAGCTACTCTGTCACCTAAGTGTTTCTGGAAGAGGAAAAAGAGCTATTTCAGCATTAAAGATTCAGGAATGTCTGTTGACATATTAAGGAAACAACCTCGGGGGACAGCTGACACGGCTCCAAGAAGCATTACCAAGGGAACAGTGACGCAAATGGCTTCCATTTTTACAGGCTGGCAGCTGGCCAGGTTCCCTCGCCTGATGGCTGATGTAATGCTAATCCCTCTCTAGGTTAGCGCTCAGATATCAACCCCAGCAGCTCACTCTGCTGCAATCAATATAGCACACTTTTTATAGGAGAGTGTATTAAAAAAAAAAAAAAAAAAAAAAATTTCTGCTCTAATCTACTAGGAATACGTACGGTAGCGGGGGAAACCTAATGGCTAGTCTGGAGCTCACCCAGCGTGTGCTTTTGCAAGCGCGCACGTGTGTGTGCAGGCTTGTACGCAAACCCATCTACAGCTCAAATAATGGCAAGTCCAGGCGAGGGCCACACATTGGGAAAGGGCTGGCTGTTCATCACGTACTGGAGGAGCCTTCCAATTCCTTTATTAAGTGATGTACCAGCAGAAGAAAACAAGCAAAGTGGGACTGGAAAAATAAAGTGATCTATCAGTTATAGCGTGGAATAAAATGGGTTTTTGTGTAATAATGATGACGTTTTGTACTTCTCTGAGTACCAGAGGGCTCTGCGGGGATTACCGAAGCCTCACAGCAGCTCTACAGGGTAGACAGCTCCGAGGCAGAGTGAAGTGTGAGAGAAGACTCACACAGTGAGTCACCAGCCGTCAAAACCCATCAGCCCCACAGCCAGTGGAGCTGAACGTAGCGGACGCCAACACCAGCACCTTAAGACAAGAAACGAGCAGCAGAGGAACCCAGGGATCCTGAATTACCATGTAATTATCTGAGCAGCTATTTGGCTTGCTCGTAAGAGAAGAAATTTGAAATCCTGAGTAAGCTCGCATGAATATAGCCCTGGCTTTACACCTTCTACCATGGAAAGCCCTTCCAGTGTGTAACTGCACCCTAAAACCACTCTAGAGCACTGACCTGCTACTAACTGATAGTGCAGCTTCCTGGATCATAACCGTACCTCCTGTAAGTGATAACCCCCCACCAGTGCATTTGGCAGGATACTGGTGTCGTAACTGTGAAAGTTCCTAAGCGTGTTCTTGCCCCAGCTAAAATTTTGAGATAAACTTCGTGGGTAACAAAGTAGATGAATTCCAGCCTATATCCAACTCCTAGTGTGATGAGGACCTATGCAGCCAATACATTGTTTCCTTCTATTCGTCCTTTATCAGAAAAAAAGAGGAATTTTAGGAAAACAGTGCTTTAAAATAAAAGCTGATATTCCGGTAATATTAGTCCTTGGGTTAACTCCTGGCAGATGCGAGAAGAATATTAACCATGTCATTTAGGGCTTCCAGAGGGGGTCAGCTTCACAGAACAGCCTGAGAGCTGGGTTGGTGTTTTGGGAAAATCCAGTTACATGGCCTGTGGAGATTAAAAAGGCAACACTCTCAGCCACATCTTTTCCCAGGCCATGCTCCAGGCAACCTTTCCACAGCAGCTGGTGTTTATTGGACTGAGTAACTGCCCCTGCCTTTCGCTGGCACTAAAAATGAAGGAAATCAGTGTCCGTCTGTGCTTGCCCACACCTACTCAAGCAGTGTGTATTCATGGCATAAAGGTCCCGAGATGCCCACCAGCACTCAGCCGCAACTTCACACATCCATCAGGCGTTTCCTTGCATTTCTGCCTCCTTTTGCCAGGAGCTGCCATGGCATGATGCTGTTTCTGGCCGCCCCTGCCTCCTCTGCTCTTCATTCCCTGCCAGCTGGGTCCTGGCCAGAGCAGCAGTAGCTGCAGGCAGGGCTGCCTGTGGGAGCGATGCGGGGGCTGTGGTCTGCAGGGAGGGTTTTCCACGTCCCTCCAGCCAGCAGAAAGGCTCAAGGAACAAAAGAGGGAAGGCAAGAGCGAGGCAGAAGGTACCAAAAAGGGCAGGGCAGGTGTGGGGAGACGAAAGCAGGGAAGAGAACATCATTTGGCCTCATAATTTCTTCCTTGATACCGATACCTTCAGTCCTCAGAAGCCATGGCCCCCTTGCATCCACCCACACCGCCCGGGTGCACGCTGCTGCCTGGCCCGACGTCAGCTCTTCTGCCTTTAGTTTTCAAAAAGAATGCACTTTAAGTGAATGGATGGCCTTGTTACAACAGCCTCATAAAACAGACCAGTTGAGAGCATTAATGTAATTATATTGCCCTTTCTCTGCTTTGTGAAGAGGTCAAATGTTTGATGACCAAAGAACTTCCCTGCTCCAACAAAGTATTTAAGTGGGTTTGCTCCATGAAAGTAATGGAGGAGTGTATTTCCCTTTCAAAATAAGTAAGGAAGAGGCAAATAGCTTAAGCGAAGATATATTTTAGCACACCGTATACATGTCAGTGCTCCAGACATGCCTTCCCTTTGCAGCACATACACACGTAACAGGGAGGGAACTGTAAGCCCAGTCCTCCTTGCCGGCAGTCAAAGATGACCTCATGGAATTACGATGCAATCCCAATGCGAAAGGAAATTCCAAATCCTTCCTATGCAATCCATAGGACATTTGCACAATTTTTAACATATGTGTTTATATTTCCTTAATATTTAATGAAATGCTTAAGAAAAACATGTTCTAAAAATGTTGATGTAATTACAGTTTGTTGTGCTTGAATTCTGAATGGAGAACAGTCTCCATTATTTTTTCCACATGCTCATACTACATTATATTAAAAACATATTCTACCCAGTCAGACATGTGTTGTGTGCTTTATAAACACTTTGCACAGTTGGAAACACTCATGTTTAGCAAAAATCCCACCGCCATCAAATGCAATGTGGAGAAGCTCCTTTGCAGCAAATGGTCTGCACTCTGATCATGGGAGGTGATCACCGTGGGTCGTGTATGAAGGGCCTGGCCAAAGGGATGTATCCTGCATCTGCATGCAGCTCAGCTGGGCTCCTCAGGGTCCAGCACTGCTGAGTGGAGGGCTCTCCTCTCCAGAGGACACAAACCCAAGTGAGAAGACTCCAGACAAGTTAATACTCTGGTCTAGGTGGAGTTTGTGTTCTCGTATGTTAAAATACAAGATAGATACCAGTTAGCATCAGTGCCCTGCGAGGTTCATTGCCTTCCCAGCCTCTCTCACACTTATGGTGTGGGCCAGTAATCTCTGACAGTCCAATTAATGTGACTCAGGCATTATCACACAATCTTTCTTACTCTAATCACCCTACTTCATTGCGGTACTCCTAGAATTAGTCAGAGAACTCCAAAAAGATCATCGTAGTATTTTGTTTTAAAATGTTCATGCAAGGCTGATGTTCATAATTTCTTGTGACCAACAGTAAAACTAGGTGGTTTTCAGGGACAAATCCTTAGACAAAATTCAGGGGAGTGAGAAAATGCCATCTTTTAATTCTCAGAGCAAACACTGTCCTGTGTTTTCAGTGCAAGAATCATCCTTACCCAGGCCACTTCATGCAGCAGCTGGGGATTTCCACATTTTTCCTATGCATAAACAAAATAAACCTAGGGTGTGGATCGGTCTCCGGTTCCAAACCGTCTGATTCCTTTCCAAAGTGAAGGCCCTGTCAGGTGCAAAATAGACTCCACTTCCCAACTGGAATAATATGTGCACTACGTGCTGAGCCAGAGTCAGTGGGTAGATGGATGGATTCATGCCGGTTCCATATTAATGGAAGGGTCAGAAAGGAAACATTAGTGATCAAGAGCATTTTATGGACCTTCCCTTTACGATGTATCATCCTACACCACATAAATATACATTGGCAGCTTGTGATATATACAAGCCAGTTCTTATGCTTTAATGCCTGATGGCATCTTGATGTGACAACAACATGGTTCAACAACATGCAGGAAATACTGCTGATGGCATTTAGCAAAGAAAAGCAAGCATTTATTTGCCTGAGGAACTCTGAAATGGGAGCATTCTTCCCTGAATTCATGGGAATGCATTTTTTTCGCTATCACAAGTAATCATGATAACAACTATGCGGCAACGGATGATAGTTTTCCTCATGTTTTTCATGTTATACTCTCTTTTTTGCTATGTGATTCCCTGTCCCAGACACACACCGGTCAGGGGGAAAGGCTGAGGTCTCTGGATCCTCCTAGCAGCCTGTGAAAAGCAGGACCTGCCAGGAGAAGTGATCATGGTCTGTGCAGGCTGCCCAGTCCTTCAGCTCATGTCTGTCAGGGTAGGGCTGTATCCATCCCCACATGTCCTGCTGGACAGAAAACCAGGTTCTTCCAAATGTGTAACGCGAGGACCACAGAACACAAAAGTCCTATTCCTAAAGCTAGTGAAGAATCTGCTTTAGCCCAAAGCACTGGGATCTGGGTTTCATTTCACACTCCTGCACAAGCATGAATTAGCCAGAGGGGGACTCGCCTGTTCTGTTACAACAAGCTCCACACAAAAGTAGAGGAACACTAACCTCAGTCTTAACAACAGCGTCTGCCTCTGAAGATGTATTTCTTATTGTGAAAACACCCATCAAGGCAAGCATTTGGCCTTATGACTTAAAATGAAGACACAGCTTGCTGGAGAGTTGAGCTGAGACCTGGCCTGGCGAACATTGCCCAACGGAGTGTTTGAGGAAGCCAAGGAGAACAACACTTCTTTATCCTACCCACTAGGCATTCACGGCCCATCCAGCTGCTTGTGACTGTGCCACTGAGTCTCTGACCATCAGAGAAGCCATGCTCAGATCTGAGTAGCTGGAATCACTCCACCCCTGGGTCATTACGATATTCAATTATGGCTCTGTACTTAAGTGACACAATAGATATGGGAATTGAAAGCACAAAACCTCCTAACCTCTGATCCTGTCTCTACAACAGAATCCCTTGGTGACTTTAGGCAAGGTACTTAACATCTCCGCCTCGGTTTTCCCATTTGCAGAAGGGGGCTAATAATACTCAGCCACCTACTCCGCAGGGGAGTCCTGAGGATTCATTACTTAATGTAAAGTGGCTAGAAGATGAAAACCTGCATGTAAGTGCCAAGCGTTATTACAGTTACCCAGGTTTAGCTTCAATTTTTGAGACTTGCTTTCCTCTTTGAAATGAGGAAAAGTATTCCTTTTAGTCGACCAAGATTAGTGCTCTGCACTGCATTTCCTACAGAAGTGGGAAGGAGCCTTGGGAGTATGAGAGAAAAGGAGAAAAATGTGTCCCCTTGGATCCCAATCTACCTTTCACATCCTCTCAAGAAATTGTTTTGAAAGTGCCCGACACTTGGTGCAATATGCTGCAGTCACAAGGCAAAAATTTTACTCTTTCAAGAATGTTTTATGAGCCCCAAGAATAAATCATCCCTAGCAGGGATGCTTAAGCATAATGTTGAGAGTCTGTGATTTTCCCCAGAGGCAGAGAAATCATTCCAAGCTTTTCTTCAATTTGGTCATGAAACTTTAACAGAAAAATACCGAGGGCCGTTCTGGCACATCGCTGGGATATGTACATTAAGACAAACCAAGGGGAGTGTTTTGATTGACCAAATTATTTCCTTCAATCTAAAAGGAGTTAAATGTTTGATTTTAAGCGACAGCTCTGGTATGGCAAACTACTTTCATGGCAATGTGGTCAACATTATGCTTGGTCAGCATCTTTAAACAGACCAGCATAACTGCATTTGACAACATGACAGTGATGGAGAGCAGGGGAACTGGTCATCCTAACACGAGCTGCACTGAGACTACAATCTGAAATAAACGCATGCAGCAAACAAAAGGACCAATTCAGTATTTGCAAATGCTAAGAGTGCTGGAAACAAAGGAAATAATTTTGTCACCCCAGAAAAAAAAAAAAAGGCCTTTTATGATTGTTCTGAAAAAGCCTCCCGCCATGAACTGCTGCCACTCCTAAGAATTCAGAGCATGCAGCTAATGCACATGGCTTTGCTTCCAACTTCATTAATACGAGATTTTGGCACTGCAGGAGCACCTCCTTGTGCGTACTGGATCCGGATCTGGCCTAAGCACACAATTATGTTTCTGTTGAATTGGTCAGAGCTCACGATGTGGTGTTTGTGCCAGTTTTATGCTGACTGGAGGACAGACGTTACCTGATTCGGTAAGGTGTCTGCCAGAATTTGTCAAACATATCTGAACCAGCATAGTAAGTTTGTGCTTGTTCAGTGCTTGGCAGCGCATGGCTGTGATGTCCTGGTCTAGCACAGGGCACTTTTTATGCCAGATTTTCTATCCCATGGAACCGTGGTTTAAGAGGTACAGTGCAGTTACATGCCTTGCTTATATTAACTAAGCTGCCCTGCCCCTCTACTGTAAGGTGTTGTTTAATTCCCATATGCATAACAGAGATTATATAATTCCAGCGAAAAGGCTCTCCTTTGATGTCTACTCCAGGGCTTCAAGTTTCTTAGTGATGCAGTAATTGCCAGGTCCATCTGCCTCCTGAGCGTAAAAAGTTTACATCTCACTTCAATAAGTAAATAAAAGGCACCAAGTTAATATGAGGAAAGCATGGAAAGAAAAATCTACTATCCACTCCTGCTTTTGTGACTTCCCATTGAGTGGGGTATAGAACCAAGCCACCCTGCGCTCCGAGTTGCTCCACTTTCAACAAATGTTGGTCAAATCCTGCAGGATCAGAGCCAGCTTTGGGATTTTGAGACGTGCTGGCAAGACGATTCTGCTGGGATCCTCCCTTCTTCATCATCCCTCCCAAGCAGAACAGAGTCATTTGCAGCAAAGTGGGTGGGGAGGGTTCAGAAATCTTTGAGCCCCAACAGCTTGCCCAGGCAACATAGAAGCCAGCCACATGTACGCTGGGGATGTCAGCATCTCAGCTATTTTCTAGAAACAATTCCCTCTGAAGGGAGCAGCCCTTCAGACAAAGCCTTGTGACACATCCGGGTGATTTTTAGGCTGTTCTCTCTTCCTTTTCTTCTAATTACTTAGTCATGGAACCCAGAATAATCAGTCATAAGTGGTCAAAAGAGCCACAGAAACAAAATGCCTCTTGGGACATTGCAACACAATACTGAACTAGTAAAAAGAAACTTCATTAACCTAAGAAAGAACAGTGTCTCTTTGTTTCACCTGCTTTCTCCCATGTCTCTCTCTTATTTTAACTCCTTCCACCTCTAATTTTTTCTGTCTTCTCCACATCATTCTCTTCTGTCTTGGTTGGCATTCCCTTTTCTAAAAATACTTCTCTTCTCATTACATCACTCCTTTTCTACTTCTCTCTTTTTTCCCTGGCCATTCCCATTCATTCCTGGCCACCAACCTCCTCAGTTTCTTTGCTCTGGCTGGTCAGTTCTCCTTTGATTTTCTCTCTACCTCAGTTCTCCCTGTCCAATGTTTTCTCTTCTTTAATCTTTGCCTCCCTCAGGAAATCAAGTTCTCTCACCCCGAGCCTTAAGCGTTCTTATTCCCCATTCATGCAGTCCTTCCCTTCCTTACACTGTGGCTTAATTCTCATTCCCTCACACCTCACTGCCCTGCAAACTTTCTGGATCCTTACCCACTAGCAAAATGTCTTTCACAATCTGTGGATGTCAGTACAGCCACAGGAGCCATAGTCATGGGAGTGATGTTTACAGAGACAAGACTGTGCTGAAAAGAAGCTCTGCTTGTGCACAAGTCAACTCATGGCGAGGTTATTAGTTGGGCTTATCAAAGGGGGGGTCAGCAGACAGGAAAATCCCAAGCTTATCTGTTCCTCCTTTGGACAGCTATGCCTGTTTTGTCACTGTTACTAATCCTCTCCCTCTTTCCCAGAGAGCATTGTCGGTGCTGCACGGATGAAGGGCTGCTGATTGCCCCTTCCCTTGTCCTTCTTGGAGGTGGGAATGGTTGCTGTGGTCAAAGGCATGCAGCAGCAGAGCCAGATCCCCTCTTCCACTTATGCTGGTATGCAGCTTGGAGCCGAGTCAGCTCTTTGGATGAGATGCTCTTTCCTGTGGCTGGAAGTTGCATCAGAAGTTCACCGCAGAGGACAGCTGAGCCACCAGGCAGCAGCCAGCCAGCACCTGGCAGGGTGCTTTTGCCCTCCTTTCATGGGCTTTACCCAGGTAGTTCCCTGCTGCGCTGTGAGCTGACCCACAGAAAGGACAGCCACGCACAACTCGAGTGCTGGAGCTGGTCGCTGGCCACGTAGAAATTGTGCACAATGTGCTTTTAAGTTGGTGTGATAAATCTCCTCTGCTGATGGCCAGCCTCCGCATCGCGTGCTCTCTTCACAGTGAAAAAGTCTAGAAACTACCCAGACTAACTCCTTCCCAAGGGCACCATCACTAAGTCAACAACGTTGCGGTATAAATGCATGTGTCCCATTGTTAGGGGTGGGAGAGCCAAAACTGACAGGGGTTTGTCAGGAACACCCACAAAGATCCCTAGACACTGAGCAACCAAGTTTAAAGCTCCAAAGGCCAGCTCCTTGCAACAGCAGGAGCCAAGCAGGGTCAACCAGCACATGAACATTCGCTTTTCTGCTTCATATCCTTCCCAGTTCTTTCCTTAAGAAACGTAGAAGATTAATAATTTTGGACGCAGGGCCGGAGTTCACACAAACGCCTGTGGAACCGGCAAACAATATCCCCATTAAATGCACGGAGAAGCTCAGAGACTGGAACTCACCTCCGAGAGCTTCACCCAAGTCCCACAGGAAGGCTACGGCAGAGCCAGAAATAGAGCCCAGACCTCCTGACTCCAAGCCCTGGGCCCTAACAAAAACACCAGCTTCCCTCCACCATCCCTCTCTTCATACACTACACTGACCAGACTGGAAAAGGCATTCAAAATAAATAAAACCCACTTCTCGCGCCAAGTTTTAAAAAACATTTTCTTGTCATGGCTGGTTGTTTTTCTCCCGCTAGATGTTAGGCAGTCTCCTCAGAGGGAGACAGCTCCTCTTTCTTCTCCAGGAAACACAGTTGTCTCCCACATGTTGCACTCAATGTAGCTCAAAGAAATGTTTTAGGAAATTCCCCCTAATTCAGTGAAATTGTTCGCTTGGCAGTGGCGCCTTGGAAACAGGACTGAAAGATTGCCTTGGATTTTTTTTTTCTTTTATTATTTTTCCTTTCTAAAGTGTACAGGAGAGCTCAGGCTTCAGACGGGCTGCTGAGGAAGACAGAAACTCATGTTACATATAAAGGATTTGGCAGGCCTGAACACAGAAATTTCCAGAAGCGTTTGCGTGGCAACAGCTCTGTGCCAATCCGCATTTTTTAGCTATTCTGGCCGGGTGCCCGGCCGACAAGAAAGTCTTGTATCTCCACGCAGTTCACTGGCTTCCCTGAGGAGTTTCCATACTGCATGGCAACATTGGATAATCTCATTTGCGCGCCAGAAAAACTCCTGCTACTTACACTGTTACTAAATACCAGATGTGCTTAATAAAGAGTAAGTGGAGCCAAACCTAGGGTAATCACATAACCTATCATTAACATTTTCTAAAAACAAAAAAATGCCATTGGAACAGCAGATTACTGTTTTGCTTTGTTTGCTTTACGCCCTGTTACGGGAACCCCTGGGGTGCTGGGAAGGGAGCGCGGCAGGAGCAGACAGCTCTGGCACAGCCGATGACATTGTTTACAATCACACCCCTGCACATCTGAAACATGTGTGAGAAAGTAAAGGCTAAGCAGATTTCCCCTGCGCTGGAGAGGGAGGGGAGGGTTGCAGCAGGAAGCCCACGCCACCGAGAAAGTGCTGGAGCCGTGTTTCTTCACCCCGGGGAGGTGGCCGGGGAGTGGGGGGGATGCAACAGCGGCGGCGTGAGTTTGGTCCTTGGCGACGTGCACATCCCTGAGTCCCCGGCGCACAGGAATGCAGGAGCGGGCCTTGTTCCTTGAAATTTAATGACGGCCCAAATCCTCCAAGCCCATTTAAAACACGTTTTTGTGTGAGCCAGGGGGCCCGGTCGCCGCACAAAATGTGTGTGCACATTTATTAGGGATTTAAATGGATACTGTACGTGTGCATATCTGATGCTGACCAGACCCTTGAGGGAAATAGCCAAGTCACGGCGATGGCGAGCCAATTCTGCCGCGACAGGCTGTTAAAAGAAGGGAGACAAACGCACTGCGACGTTCGCAGCCCCCGCGCACCCCTGGCTGCGGAGGCTTGGTGGGGCCACTCGGAGCCACCCGGCTGCGCGGGCGACATCCCTCCCCAAAACAAGATGCGGGTGAAAAAGCAAGTTTTCTCCTGCAGCTGTTTCTGTGGTTGACATGGAGGAATGGAGTTAAATGACTAGAAAAAGAGGTTTTGTCTTTATTTGAGCGTCCGCTGCTACCCAGATGGGAGAGAAGCCTGGCGAATGTGTGCTGACTGGGTCCTCCCGAGGATGGCTATCCTGCGCAGGTCTGCTTGCGCAGGCTTGGTGGAAGCCGAGGCAAGGGGATGGGAGCCGGGACAAGTCCAGGCTGTGCTTGTTGTGTACGGGAAGGCGGGGAGCGGTGAGTCACCCTCATCACACAACAACCCTCAGCGGTGCCATTGCTTTAGTCCCTCGAGCAAAACTCTGACCCACATCAGTGGGAGTTGCAGCTATGCAAAGTTGGAATATCTGATGCCAGGAGCTGTGCCAAGGGCATAGGGTGAGGAGGTCACAGCGGGTGTCAGCCTGTCTTAGCCCAGGAGCAGGAAGGCGGCCACCCCCCAGCGCTCACGTGGCTCCCAATGTGACTGAACCCCAACGTTTTCCAAAGGCCGGCTGTAAGAAAAGCCAGCAGACCAGGGAAACACAGTGGTCTTGATGCTGCAAGCCCTCTGCTCCTGCCCTCCCTGCTCTGCCCTGTTCATTGCACCCACTGTGCGAAGTTGGGCCCAGACTCCGTTTCACCCCACAAATTCATCAGCGCAGCTCTTCAAGGCTGTGCACAGCGTCACTGAGCAGCACTGCTGCCGGCGTTGCCCCCAGGCCAAACAGACGGTACAGTCCTGCACTCCCAGGAGCGATGGAGCAGCCGGTCCTGCTTGGGTCAGGCTTTTGCCTGGTGCAAGCATTGCGAGGCTGGCCCCTCACCGCAGGCTTAGGGCAGCAGATGACTTAGGGTGCCGAAACAGCCGTGTCCCCACCACCTATTCTGCCTGCACCACGGTCCTGGAGAGCTGGGCTTGCTGCCACCACCACTTAGAGGTTGGGCTGAGGAGGATGTGGCTAGTCTGTTGGGGGGTGAAACTCTAGGTCACTTGGGTCCTGCCTCGTGTCTCCCCCTTCCTGCTCCATCCTTCCCCCTGCCTCACAGCTGGAGTGGCCCTGGCTGCTCAGCCTTCACCTGGTAAGACTCAATTTTGCCTGTGCTGGCTGAGAAGCCCCAAGGAGAGTCTAAACATCCTCCAGTCTGCCAATCTGGTTGCCACCATAATGTCCTGGGCACTCCTAGAGGGCTGAGGGTGCTGTGTGTGACCTTGCAGCCAGAGCAGGAGACAAGAATCCTCCTCCATCCACAGCGCAAGCAGAGAGTGACCAGCTTTCCCGAGCTAAAAACCTGGGACAGCGGCAAAGTAGCCAGCAGCTCACTCCCTCGGTGTGCCCACTCCCTGTCAGCCAGAGATTTGGTATCAGTGGAGCTGATGGTTCGGGGAAGCCTCACCCCACCAGCTGTGGGTGGTGTGCAAGAGAGCTAGGGGAAAATTAGGTAGCAGCTGCCCAATGCTGCATCACTGTTTCCACTTCAGACTTTAAGGATCTTCTAAAAGAGTCAGGAAACAGCAGAGAGGAACAGCTAATCAGCTGCATAAAGGCACTCCTTCCCCTCATTGCTGCCCGGGACTCCTGGCCCCCTGCCCACCCCACCCTGCTGGACGCCTCCGGTCAGCTGCCTCCCTCCTGGCCTCCTCCTGGAAGGCTGAGGGGATGCTCGAGCAAGGCCCGTTGACTGCAAGGATCCAGGCGCCTAGATACACCCCGCCAGATCTGCCCCTTCCTCACTACACTGCACAGGCCATTCACGTCAATTTATAGGTGAACCGACAAAAAGATGTTTTCTTACAGTCACTTCCAGGAGTCCAGCAACTGTACTGCTCTTTGGAGTTTGGTTTGTTTGTTGTGTTGTAAAGGGGAACCCGTCAGATGGTCCTGAAAATGAACACCTAACCCCATCCCCAGTTGGCAGCAGGAAGGAGAGGCTCCTGCCAAGCAGTCACAAGGCATGCCACAAACAGCTTGCTTCACCTCCCCGCCAGGGAGCAAAATCCATTGCCATGAAGAGACTTCAGCCTGCAAAGCAAAGATGTTTCCCCTGGCTCCAGTTCCCATAGGTCAGACTCACCAAAGACCAAGCCCTGCTGCTCAAGACTTTGGTGAAGGCCTTATTTCTTGGATTTAGAGCCCTTCTTTTCTGAAAGGCAAGTCTTACTGTTGATGTATTGACTGTCGCCATGACAAGCCCAGCCCTCTTGGCAGAAAGGCAAATTCAATACAGGGCTTGCTGCTCTTCAGCTTTATGGTGGATCAGGATGCATGTGGGGTTTCTCTGTTCTGCTGTGGCAGTGTGCAGGGGCCAAGCAGAACCAGACCCGCACTTGGCAAGGCATCGTACAGGTCTGAACCAGGGGGCAGTCCTTGAGCTGAAGAGCTATCTCTAGAGAGACAGGAGTATAAAAGGGATTGAACTTTATCCCTATTTACTATTATGTAAAATGAGTTTACAAATACCACCATAGTGCCATGATCAATGTGAAAAGAAATGGGTTTTGAGTTCTTTATTGGGAGAGAGCTAAGGATGAGGCATGAGAAGGAAAAGGGCAGGAAAGAGCAGGGAAGAAAGATGGGATGAAGCTGAGAGGAAGGGGAAGGGGAAAGGGAAGACAACCCTGACAGTTCCCACTATACTTTCTTCTGTGCCCCAGCAGCCAGAAGATAGGGGAAGGGGCACAAAATGGTTCCTCACATGTGCAGTAAAGATACAGGGGGTGACTTTGCTTCATCACTTCAGTTCTTACACTGGAGAGCCTAAGCTGACCCTGTGTTTTCCCATGTCACGAGGCTACCATATCTGTTCAAACAACTTCTGCTAGCTTCCATCAATCAGAGCCAAAGTTGGACAAGCGGGTAACACAATGTCAGGGAACAACTACAACCTAATGCACACAGGAAAGATCTGCTAGAGCTCTCCAACACATTGACAGGTTTTATCTTATCTGTTGCCAGAAGGGACAAAGAGCTAGAGGGACAGCAAAGGTCAATCAGGCACTTAAGAGAGCTCAGAGCAAGAGAATAACTGATTACGCTGAAGGGCGTCACATTTGCAATTAAGGCTGAGCTCCAGAAGTATGGGGGAAGTAAGTTGTTTCTCTTCCCCAGCCCAGCATAAGAAAGGCTCCCCACTAGCCACACCAATAACCGTGTGGAAGTGCCATTTCCTTCGTGAATCCCCACCATGTCCTGAATGAGGGAGGATGAGCAAATAAGCCTGTAAGTATTTACAAGAAAAAGGCTTAGCACAAAGTGCTTCTGGGCACAGCTCTGTTGCCAGTAAAAAGCATGATGAAAAGCATACTTTCTTTGATGAAGCCTCATTCAAGTGGTTTATGGGTAAAGGTGAATCTAGTATATATCATATTTGTCTGATGGCAAACAGAGACCGCTTGTGAAATCCATCTAACTAGATGTTCTAAGAAAAATCTTCATGAAACATCTGCAAGCTTTGAATCACTCCATTGTTGTCAAGGTTTCAGCTGGAAATTGTTCTGGGTGTGAGAGAATGGTGGGTCACTAATGGCTTATTTCTTATTAAATGCTTTGGGTTTAGGGACTTTGAGCATCCATAGATACTTTTCTTATTTGCAGATTCACATGAAGCAAAATAATAGGTGAAGATAAATAATGAGAGCAACTTGCCTTTTGCTTGAGTAGTAAAGACCCAGGTTATTGCCGTGTTAAGTAAATACGTGAAAATCCATGAAAAGTGCTTTTGACCCTCTGGAAGAGAATAGCTCTGCCACTAATCTGGGTTAACAGGCCTTAAGATGCAACTGCTCTGGGCCAAAGAGGAAGGTATGTGCTGTGGTTATGCCCTGGAGAGACCCTCCTGGCTCTGTCATTGACATCCTATCGTTTTACCTCTCTCTATTAGTAAATTAGTACAGCAATTTGAGAACAAAACTAATTGATTGTTTGTGGTTTTAGAGTTAGATACTCTGCTGGATGGCTCTTAAATCCTCTGGTCAAAAATGGCAAGTGTAAGATCCCCCTCCTGACGGCTTCAGCCCCAGAGAGAGCAAGTTTCATGCTCCAGGGAACTGCTGAGAAGATGCGTCCTCTGGACACCCTCTCCATCACCTCGGCTCACAAGCAAAGCTTTTTGCAGGTTATCTCCTAGGTTTCACTGGAGGGAAAAAAAAGTAATCACAGCTTCCCTAATTCAGTCCCCCCTCAGTGGACTTTCCGCTGCTTAGGGCCACCTGCCGGCATCCCCGCTAGCCCAGCCCGCTGCCAATTCCACCTTCCCCTCGCTTCATTTCCTCAGCTGTCAAACGATGCCGAAGTCACGGACAGGACCTTATCCGCAGCGAAACAGAGGACCGCTACACTGAAATGAGAACCCCCATGGAAACATCTCCCAAAATAATCAAAAGTGTGAAACAGAAGTGGCTCAGGTGTTTGAGCGCTGCGCCTGTGCGTCACGCAGCTGTGGTCTTGGCCTGCAGCCGGCGGCAGGGAGCGTGTCAGTGCGAGCTAGGCTGGGCCAGGCCCAGAGCCCCTCGTCACAACTCCCACCACTCCAGCTGCCGCTTAAAGCGCTGCACCCCCGCCTGCATGCCAGGCCCCATCTTGTCTTCTCCCTTGCGTGCACAACCTTCAAGATGAGCAGGAGCAAGCTGGGAGAGCCCACAGCCATTGCTCTCACCCCCTGGCCCCGCAGCTCAGCCACACACGCCGGCCTATGCTCGTGGCGGCTGAGGGCTGATCGTGGTGGGGACTATGGGGGTTGACAGTTTAAAAAGCTGCTTCACAGGCTCACCCGTGTTTGCCGTGGCCGGCTCTGCTCCCGCTGCCACCTGCCCTGGCTGCGACTGCCCGGGATGGGTGCTAGTGCCGGGGGGGACGACAACGGGCACAACTCCTTGCCCGGCCATTTCTCTTCAGTAGGGCTCAGGAGCCTCATCCTCATGCCTCACCGGTGCGTCTCCCCCCCTTCCCCACATCTGTGCCACGGTCTCTCAGTCGTAACGCTGCTGCAAAAAATGGTGTCCAGACACCAGCAAGGCGAGCTCCTCGCAGCTCGCCAGAGTAAGAACAGTGAGGGGCCATTTTGTGAGATTTGGCCCAGGCGTAAGCAGTTGAACTTAGTAGCCACATGGCTACGGCTGAAGCCCAAACAGAGGGCAGAGCACCTGCCGCCGAGCAAGCTGGTGGAGGCACAGCGAGAGACCACCCCAGTCCTCAGTGTTTAACATGCAAAGGATCATGACCTTAGGGGAAAGGAAGAAGTGATTTTCCGGTATTACTCAGCGGAATGGAGGCAGATGGCTATCAAGATCTCCCAGTATCACACAGAAAATGCATTACATGGCCAAGATCGAACCCAGGTTTTGTAATTCCCAGTCCCATGGCAGCCATCATACTGGTTCCTGCCCAGTATGGGCCATCAGGATCCATTCAGCATCTTGAAAAGGCAGCTAGCTATTTATGGCTGCTGCCTATATTACTCCAAGGAGCAGCATCTTTCTTTATTTTACAAACTTACTCCAAGTTTCCTTGAGCACCCCGCTGACACAGGGTGAATTTCTGAGAGTAATTTTTCCTCCTTTTTCCCAGAACAGCGAACATCTGGGACTACTGATATATCATCTTGTGGCATCGGCTGACTTTTTTCTTTAACGAGTTTCTGTGTAACAACTTCATGATGTTTTTCCTGGGAGGACAACTGTCTCATCTAAAACTTTGTCTCGCATATTCCTTTATAGAAAGATGTTTTATGCTAAAGCTCTTGAAAGAATTTCCTTTCGTGCTCCGTCCCCACCTTTCTGTGTTTAATTCCTCCCAAATGTCTCTCTGATGCTTAACCTGCAGGTCGCCCTATTCACCAAAAACAAAGCAAAATGCTGGTTTGAATAAGCTCAGGGTACATGGATGTCATTTCTGAACATTAGCAGGCCACATGATACTACCAACTTTATTTGATCCCATTTGCTGGAGCAGCCTGAATTTCTCAGGGGCAGGTTTTTTTTAATCCTAGTTCATTATTGTTCAAACCCATCAAGCAAATGGCCGTGGAGCAGAAGCTTGAATGTGCTTGTTTAATAAACAGGCGAAGTCATTCATCTGCAGCATAGCAGCTCTGCAGCAAGGCTACGTCTTCCCCCTCCTGCTTCTTGCTGGGTCTGTGTTGGCAGCAGTTATGTTAAACCCTGGTAGGGAAACGCTAGGGAGGATAAATCTTCAGCTTTACGCTAACTGCTTTTGCCCACTGCAAGGAATCCTTGCTGAAACAAATGGTCTGATTGTTTCCTTGGGTCAATCGCCTATTTTAAATTTATTTCTCACATCTCACTTGGCACTGCTGAGGATACTGGCCCCATGGCAGGCTGTGTTCTTTATCTTGAGTGAGTGATGGCCGAAGCAGCAACCCACTCAGGCCCCAAACTGTAGCCTTGGGATCTGTTGATAATACATTTGCAGCTCCCTTCAGGTCTTATCACCGCTGCCATGGAGAGCTGAGATAGGCTGTGAAACCATGGCACCTGTCCGTTTTAGAGGACTAGCCCTAAGCTGTCGGGATGAGCATGCCCCTGTGAGACAGCTTCTTTACTCCCCTGACTCACCCCACGTTTGAATTCAGGATCAGACTCTCAGCTGGTGTGAGCTGGTGCATGTAAATTCGGTGGAGCCGTGCCAGGTTAACGGCAGCTGAAGATCTGGCACCCGAATTTATTTTTTATACATAAAACTTCCTGATTTTGCACGGCCTTTGGTTTCGCAGCAATGCCAGAAAAGCGCCCCAGCTGCGTTTCCCCTACGAAAACGTGAATGTAAGACTTTGTTTCTGGACACTTGCACCAAAAACACGTTCAAGACAGATAACTGCCAGTATCTATCATGGTGCCGATTCTGGGCCGAGCAAAGCGCGTGGGAGCCCTCCCTGTCCCCCCCCCCGCCTGCTAAAGCCCAACTGAAACTCATTACATACCAGGAATACCAGCGTCCCCGCAAAGCCTGTGCTGCGCGGAGGAGGCTCTCCCTCGCTCTCTTTTCTCCCTTCCGCCCTGCTCGGCTAGGTCTCTGGCAGAGCCCCAGCACTTTGGAGGGGGGAGCGGAGGGGGGCTCGGGAGGGCAGCGACTTGCCGAGCGTACCCACGGCCTCATTTCGGTCTGCGGCGCTGCCTGCTCGTTCCCACTTCACAGATGCTGCTGAGCTCTGCCACCGAGAGACAAATCCCAGGCGGGGAAGAGGGAGTGTGGTGGGGAGGCAAGAGATGAAAGCAGAAAAGAGCCGCATTTATTAAGCTGTTTTTCTTTCAGTGAAAAGAAGCATTTATCAGTGATTTCATATATCATGTGAGATGTGGCTCCCTGCCAATTTCTAAGGATGCAAACAAGCCACTGACATCATACACTAAATATAGAGCAGCTCCTGCTTTAGGTGAATAAATAATGCAGATGCAAAAGCCCAGGTCTTCAGTTACACATTCATTACCATCTGTCTGTCAGGTTCTCATCATCAGGAGAACAACGTCCGACTCCAGCAAGGAGTGACAGGTGAAGAATGCAAAACAACTGCCGACAATAGGTGATTAAGCAGAATTTCCTTGTTCTCTGCTTTTTTCTTACAGCTACATTTCATTTCGGCAGCAAACCCTGGTGCAGCTTTTCCAGGCAGCTCTGCCACCTCCCTCCCTTTCCCTTCAAGCCAAGCCGGCGCGACAAGCCTAGGTGGGGAGAGCCTGAACAATGAGCACGGCCAAAATGTGGAAACTTCCCCAGGCGCTTAGAGGAGGAAAAAAAACATAAGAAAGAAAAAGGAAAGGGGAAAAAAAAAAAATCTCTGATCAGACTGTGCAAGCAGTAAAGCAGCAGCATCCCCCTATGAAACAGAAGTTTTCCATGCCCTGTCTGAGAGAGGTTTTAATTAGGGTCTCCCAATGCTAACCGCTCTTGATTGCTCTAGTGGTTTTATTTAAGGCACCCATTTTAACAACTGCACAAGCAAACCTGTAGCTGGCTCCATGGCGTATTATTTTAGCTCTCAGAGAGCACCCCAAGAAGGATTAGGATTGACAATAAAACCCAGTCGATACTTTCCCCCTTCTCCTCCGTCAGATCAAAGGCGCTGAGCAGGAGGAAGCGCCCCAACCCACCCTCACTGGGGGAGAACAGAGACAGAAGAGCAGGAAACAAGAAGACAATGCGCCATCAAAGCTGCCGCAAGGTGTTGGATCAATGACAACATCTGCATGAGGGTCTGGCTACAATAGAAGCCGTTACCATGGGAACGGGCGCAAAAGCATCAGGCGGGAGGGAGCAGGCGATGATGAAAGGTGGGAAAGTGGGAGAGAGTATTTTTAGATCGTTTAGGAGGAACGCTACACAATGACATCATCCTATCTCATTATTTGCACCCATGCTGTATAATGCATTGTGGCATCTGCCCCAGGCTGTTAAACGGGAAAATGCTATTATGGATGTGAATTATAAATACTGTGGTGAATCTTGAGCTCGGGAGTTATTAGACATCACTATTCTGTAATAAAGGGGAGCATTTAATACACTGTGCTGCACGGATTCACTGTACGGTGCAAGAAGCATTGTGTCTAGGATTTTAATATTCTCAGAAAGTAATTATGAGTCATCCTTTTATTGTTATTAAGAAGCAGAGTGCAAATAATTGTACACATTTGATATCTCACACATCAACAAGCCTTTTGCACTGGAGAAACATGGCCTAATTTTCCAGAGTGCTGCGTGCCAACACGCTCCGAGTGAATGTGGTAGTAGTCGCAGGTGCTCAGCATTGCCAAAAATTCAGCCACCCGTGTCACATGTGAAAGAAGCCTCATTAATCTCAAAAATACAAAGTGTACATTTCACTGTCTGCGTTCGGCTCCCTAGGTAGGACCAGACCCCCTTTTACAGTTAAGGACCCAGTAGATACCCATGGCATATCCTGAATACAGCCCTGATTCGGCAGGGGGGAGAGAAAATCTGACTCTCAGACACCGCTCCTGGCTGGCAAACAGGGGGGAAAGCCTCCAGCCCAGAGAGGCGACACAAGCCGGGGCTCATCTGCCTTGTGTTGGGACACGGGTGCCCGCAGCCCGCTGCGCTGGGGAGGCTGGAGTCGCTATTCCCGTCACACCACCGGCGCTGAAGTTGGAAGGATAAACCCAGAGGAACGCGTTTCTTGTGACTGCAAAACTCAGCCTGCTCTCTGCCCTGGAATAACCATCGGTAAATGCCGCGCTCAGCGTGTCTGGGGCCGCCAGAGCCTGTCACTGGAGATGGGCAGGGACTGAAATTCCCAACCCATGCTGATACCCACCGACGCTGCCAAAATACCGCTGGGTGAGTGGCAGGCTTGCCCTAGCTTTTGCCCTGTGCAAAGCAAAGCACGTGAGCCCTCAGCCATTTGTTTTCGCACTGAGGACTAAACCCTGCGTCAGCGGGCGAGAACGGGAGGCAGGTCACTGGCGCGGCGCCGGGCCCCGGTGCCAGGGGAGCGGGCATGGGGCAGGCAGCGAGGAGTGACCTAGGCTGATGTCATGCCACAGCGCTCCTCCTAGGTGAGCTAAATATACTCTCCCCTGCCCGCCCCCGTTTGCTGCTCCCCACTGTCGTGCCGCCTGTCCCAGGGGCGCGAGCGGGCGCGGGTGGGCTGGGGGCAGCGGTGGGAGGCACTGGTGCGCAGCCCGGCCAACTGGGGAAAGAGAGCAAGAAATAGCACGGAGATGATGGCAGACGAGCAGAAACAGAAGCGAGCCAGGGAGTTACCACCTGGCTGCAGGCAGGGGTTGCCTAAAGCAAGGACAACAGGTAGCAAAACCTGATTATTATTTTTTTTTTCACCGTGCAATCACAATGTGCAACTCTTCTGTTTAAGCTCTCCTTTCTCACTTAAGATCTGACTCTTTAAATATATAATATATAGTGAAACATGCTGATGTTTGTATGCTACTTCTGATCCATCTTTGGGGTGAGAAGATGAACGTTACCTAACATAGCGTCGCTCAGACTGCCAAGGGTACCATAGGGCACATCTACAAAGCAGGATTAGCAAAGGCGACTGACTTAACTAGACCATGCCTGAAACAGCAGCCTTTTTTATTATATCATCGGCTAACTTGACCTGTTCTGCACATTGGCTTCATTCAGCTTAACCTCACCACCCCTTCCTAGTTAAGGTAATGCCCAGCACAATGCTGAATAACTTTTGCTTTTTTCCTGGCAGCTCTTTTTTGGCACTTCTCATTTTATTTTATTTTTGAGGAAGGAGGTTAGGGTTCTACATCTTACAATATTAGTGTTGGATATAGATGAAACAATATATCATACAACTTATCATTTAATTTGTATTATATGTTAGCTTTGGCAGTGCAGGCATTGTAGTCATGCCAGTAGAGAAACTTTGATCTGAATGAGTGTAAAACTCAGACAGGCTTGAAGTAGGGTTGCAGAAAATAATTTAAAATATTAAGAATCTGGCCTGTGCTTTTGGGGATACAGGTGCTGTTGATGCCCTAAATATCCCATTTTATAAAAGGCATGACCTCTCTGCAAAAATCAAGGACCATTTTAGGACAACATAAAACTTGGGATGAGGAGTCACTCTGGACATGTGTGGAATCCACCAGACACATTTTGGGCACTGGCCCAACCTGAATCACAGCAGTCGTGGACATGTACGGCTCGAGGGATCTCCAGAGATCATCCAGCCCCTCTTCCCCTCCCCTTCCCTCTCTTCCTGTCTGATAGTCCTGACTGATATTTGTTTAACCTTTTTAAAATATCTTTGGTGACAGGGACAGCCCTCTGCCAGGGCTCACTTCTCCTCCTGGTTACAGCATGTTTTTCCTTTAGCTCTAACCCAGCTCACTCTCACCAAGAAACAGCTCAGCTTTTTCTTTGCCTACCTGCAGACTAGTTAGTCTAGTGGCAGTCCTCGCATATTTGACACATTGCCACATCTGCCCTCATCTTCCACTCTTCCAGCTTGGATAAACCAGTTCTTTCAACCTTTCCCTGTACGCCACGTCTTCCAGGCCACCACCATGCCCCGCTCTCTTCCACGCTCGCCTGCGTCATCCCCGGAGCAGCGGAACACCGTCCTCCACCCAGCTCAGCCCTGAGGAGGGAGGAATGGTGATTTCTCCAGACCCACATCTGGTGTGACCACTGGCACCTCCCAGTTGGCCCCTTCCCCATGCCGGACCACCGGCTGCCACCTTGCCTATCACCTGGACTTCCCCTGTTCTGCTGTTGCCAGCCCCCACGACAATCCCCATGGGCTTGCCACCAGTGATGGCAGCCCCCTGAAGACAGGGGGTAAAGCACATCATCCCACGCTCAGTAGCTCACTGCTGCCTGCGTCAGGCATTAGAGCCTCGCGTCTGACGCAGGCATGCCTCCGTCCAAAGTTAAAAAGCTGCTCCTACCCCTGTGTGCGTGCGTGGGGGTGTTGAACCTCAAGCCTGCAGCCAGAAGGCAAGTGGGGCTTGGTTTGGCTCGGCAGGACCGCTGAAGCTCGGGCTACCAGGAATGTTTACTGGGGGAGTTTGTGCAGCTTCGGCTCAGGCTTGCCAGGGACCCAGCTGAACAATTAAAGGGAATATCAGTTCAGTCGCAGGTTGCAGCACACTCATAGCCCTGCCTTCAATGAATAAAATTAATCATTCTCACTGATTCTCTAATCAACCCAGTCCTCAGAGGTGTAAATTACACTGGCAGATGTATAATCAGGGAAGTTTTCCAAATTAACCTAAAAAAACCCCAGGAACTCCCTGAGCCTCTCAGCATTGGCTGAGCTGAGCAAAGGCTGTCTAAAACAAGTGCAACATAAAACTGGGCAGCAGCAACTATGCCTTGCGAAAGCCGATGGACAACCAACCATCCTGGAAGGGAGAGCTTCAATTCAAGATGACGACAGGCCCCCCCTGGGCCAGCTTTTCCCTGCTGACCCTGCCCAGATGCTCGAGACATGTCTCCAAGCACTTGTTTGCATGGCAATCCCATCAGGATCCTACACCTCAGCATGTGCAGGAGCACCTCAGGAAAGGTCCGAACCCCTTCAGCCAGCAGACCTGTAGGAAGAAAATAAACCTCAGCACATGGCTAGGGATAAAACATGGAGGGTGGGGGTACAGCCATCAATTGCTGTCACCCTCCGCTAAATGCACCCCTACCAGCAGCCTCAGTCTGGCTATTGGATGGAGGGGGACATCAGCTTGACAGCTTCGGCGCGGTTTTGTCGTCTCACCACTTCTGTGGTGGGAAATACCATTGCTCCTCAGAGAAGTGAAGGTGGCTGCTGCATGACAGAGCCCAGCAGACGGCCTGTGTGAAACAGTTTTTCATCCACTGACCTGGGTCTGCAAAGGATGTTGGACCACTTAATGTATTCTCCCTAGAGATGCGGATTGAAATAATTGTACTGGTGTGTACTGAGTAACGAAAAAGTGGAGATGTCAGAATTTTAAATGCAGCATTGGAGCCTTTAGAGGAAAACAGTGAAAGAAAGCAGCAAAACCTGAGTTACAAGTGTATTGCCTGGGTGACCTAGGGGCACAAGAAGAGTTCGGATGGGGCCCAGCCTGCTGCTTTACGGACCCACTGTTTTATTACGTAAAATAAAAATAAAATGCATTCCAGCAAATAAATGGTAAATATTTGATGATATAATTATGCCTTATTAATGCAATGTTCTTTCTTTTGCAAATTAAATTTTCACAGGAATTCATCACCCATTTCATTTTTATTATTTAGGCCATGAGTATGTCACAGTTGTTTCTTATGTACTTTCATAACCATTTGATTAATATTAACTGTTTAGAATAAAAACTCCATGTATATTTTAGTTATAATGGCCCTACTATCATATTATGAATATGAGTCAGTATTTATGGCCCACATTAGTTCTTAATACTACTTTTGATATTTTTATTGCTGTATAGGACATGCACAGTTCATTACTTATGAAAAATAGTTTAATTTTCAGAAGCTTCGTAACGATCCGTAAACTGGAGAGTTTTCCTTGCCGTGCCGCACGAACCCTCTCCATCGTCCCGCTCCCACCTCTTTTATTCTGAAGAAGGCAGACCTGAGGGAGGGACAAACCTACCCTAGCTGTGTGCCTGGAAGAGCGGATCTCTTAAAAGGCATGAATGCAGAACTTACAAGCTTTGACAATCCTGATGGCACAGCTCCCGTCCATCCAAACGTACAGATCTGGACCATGGCTGGGCAGGAACTGGGGAGAGCGTTAACTACCAGGAATTATCTCACGGGTCTCTAAGGCATCTTTCATGCCTGTTGGATGTGATAATAAACCAAATCTGTATATTTGACAACTGCCCTGTACAGAAAAGCTCCTTGTGGCCACTACAGCGGGTGGCTGCAGCCTGCGCCCTCCTCCACCCGGGAGGAGCAGGCTCCCCTGCAGCACCGGGAGCAGCATTAGGCTTTCTGCTCCGGTAGCTCAGGCAATTTCAAGTGCTTCAGGTTTGTTTTGCAGTACTACAGGGAAGTGCTGTGGCTTCTATTAAAAAAAACCCAAACAACAAAAAAGGACCAAAAAACCCCCTCCCGAGCACTCCCCCTGATCTCTGCCAACCCACTGAGAATCAAGCAATCCCATGCAAGGTTTTCGGATGGCTTAAAAGCGTGTGTGTAGGATATTAGTCCTAAACCAGGTACCTATGAAGGCCTTGCCTTACTTTCTTTTTGCTGCACCGGCTTGGTGCTCTGTCAGCTTTGACAACATCCTTACAGACTTTAAATGCCACTGTATCTCCCACCGGCGGCAGGCTGCGTGCACAGAGCATCTTCCCAGCTCCAGTTATGCTCGATTTCTCTGGCATGCTCGCGCATGGCCTGCAGGAAGAAAATCGGATCCCAGGATTTGCTAAACACCCTAATACAGCAGGAGACACAGGGCTGCAGATGACAGCACCCATGCCCACCACTTCCACTGCTGGAAAATGACGGTCCCGGCTCCCTCGGGACGACAGGGCACAGCTAGGCTTTCCTTGCCCAGCTTCCACTTAGCGACTTGGAAGAAGCATGCCTACTTCCAGCTTCGCTGGGCTTTTATGGGACATGGTGGACTTCTGCTGCACGCCTCGTGCTCATTTAAAGCAAAGCAAATACGAAACCTCCCGCGTCTGCCCTGATGGCTTCCTATCTGCCTTGCCTTGCTACGCCCGACTAGCCGAGGCAAAGGGCCGCAGCGGTGGGTTGGTAAAGCAGCAGTATGCTCCTCACCTGTGTGAAGCCAACTAACGGTGCTGGACTTCAGCAAGTTAAACAGTCCTTATAAATATTCTCCACTCCAAGCCTGCTCCTCTGTTTCTGAAACGCTGCCAGCCAGCCATCCTACCTCTGCGGTGGGTAATAGCCCCTGCGATTCGGAGTTTGCTGGGCAGAGCAAGCAGACAGAGCCAGCAACAAAAGGCGTGTATACTCCGTGGCTGCTGAAGTCACATTGCAAACAAGCAGAGAAAGTGTTCCTGAAGGTATGGAGATTTAAGTACCCAAGGTAAAAGCGGCTGCCTTCCCCTGCACCACCAGCACTTGCCCTTAAGAACTCATCCTGATTCTCATTTCGGTTGCCCAGCCTCCAGAGGTGCATGAGACTGTGGCTTTCCACTGAATTGAAACCTCTCATTTCAGGTGATGTTTAGCAAAATATTTTCTTCCTGAGGGTGGTTCAGGAACTTCTGGGCTGTGAGAGGACAGGCAGAGCGTGCACGTGCCTGCAGGTGCTGTTTTCACCCCTTTCCTCTCCCAAACACACGTGCGTGCATGCTGCCCCACCCATGAAGGCCACTGAAGAAGCACAGGCTGTGCGTGGCCATGACCTTCCATTGCAGCCCGCTGTGGACTGCTAGGTCTGAAGAAGCGAATCCAAACCTCAGTTTGCAGAGACGGGGGAGCCAGGACCCCATTTCCAAGTGCTGTTGAAACCCCTGAAACCCCTGTTGAGGGTGGGGGCCTGCTTCATTTCCTTCCAAGGCCACCATCCCGGAAAGCGGGAGGGGAGCAGCGCCCGGCCGCTCCGTGGGGGGCTGGCGGCTGCGCCCGGGCTGGCAGGGCAGGGCAGCGGCACCTGGAAGGGGGTTTGTGTCCCCCGGTCCCCCACGCCGCCCTCCACTCACTGGGTTGCTGCTTTCCATTAAGGGCAGAGTGCTCCGTGTTTCTCAGCCACCTTTGTAAAATAGGCTGGGGAGAGGGTGTCAAAGTGGGAGGTTTGATTCGTTTGGTTTGAAGGTAACAGCTACCGTGCAAAATGGATGGCTGTTCAGCCCCTGGGTCCCACCTTGGTCTCTGCTAACTTGAAGGGGAGGTGGCCTTCCTCCATGCAGAAACTGTGCTTGCCTTCAGCTGTTGGGCTTCGGCATCTTCGGGAAGAAAGAGAGCTCTGGTATGGAAACCAGCAGCAAGAGCCTGGGACAACAACTGAATTATGCTGTTAAAAATACTCAGTCCTTCGAACGAACTGAAAAAATTGTCTCTTAACAGACTAGGAGAAAAGATGCAGCTGCATTGTCAGCTAGGGCTAGATAGTGCACGGGAGCCACTGTACGATGGCAAGGGGCAGAGGGGACAAAGCCCATTGAGTCCCTTCGCCCGGTGTCGTTCCCAAAGCGCCGAGCCTGGCCGTTTCCGGAGCCGCTGCTGTGTGGGGCTCTGCAGCAGCCGGGGCCATCAGGCTGCCTCCTGCGAGCTCTGTTTGTTTCTGGAAACTGAAATACCTCAGCTTCCAAATCATGACAGGAGAAGGTGCTTTACTTAGGCTTGAAATTGGAGCCAAAATCTATTCCTGGCAATGACTTGAAGGTCACGCAGCAACAAAGAGTTCCTACCCCATCGGTATGTGCTATTAGACAGATGCTGCTGTTGCTCTTTCCCTGACAGTGACAGATTTTAGGCTTAGCATGCCACCCTTTCATGGGTGTGTTTGTTTTCTCCTCCCGTCTGCATTGCTCTCCTAATCCTTGCCCCCAACTCAAGTTTCACCTACTTGTGCCCTCCCCAAAGGGATGCAATTAGGCACAGCTTGTGCAGACCTTTACAGTAACAGCAGACTCCTTCCTGCCTGCAGGCTTCACCGGCAATGAGGCGGCAATGCGACTTCGCAAGCGTGCCCTGCACAGCCTCTGGTCTTGGTATCCCTGAGGTGAGCGGAGCAGTTCACTCTCACCCAGCCCTCGTGCCCGCCACAGGAGGCTGGGGACAGCCTCGGGGACTCAAAAGTGGAAGCTGGTCAGCAACGACCTGGGATACGTCCGTAGAGACATGTCCCATCGCCGTCCTTTCCCAGCTGGTGGGATGCAGAACCGCACGCTAACCTCTGAGGTGGCTGTGGGGACCACAGCCCTGGTTTGCCATGGGTCTGGCTCTGTTCCTTAGGTACGCAGCAGAGGTCCTTTACAGGGCAAATGTCTTGACCTTCACCCTCTGTGGAGGTGTTCAGGTTCCCACAACACAAAGGTAGTTAGTTTATCATCAAATCTGGCCATTCCCCCTTTCTCTTCTCTGGAGTAAGACACCTACCACGCAGAATAGAGGGGAACAAAGCTCCCAAAAGGGCTGCCCTGCTACCCCCCTCTCCCCCACTCTGGTGCCTCTCCATCTCAAGAGGATGATATTTTTAAGGCAGCTCTCCGTGGCTGTTTGGCATATAAGGAGACATCAGTAAGAAACGCAGCAAGCTGAGGGTTATGAATGGTGGCCATGGGATGGGCAAGTCAATCAGGGATAAATTGGGAGTGAGGAAAGAGGACCCTGATGCACTACTGATCCCCATGGACAGAGATGGATTAGAGCAAACAGTTGCCTGTATTTATAACCTTCCCAACCCCCTGCTGCGCCCGAAGGAGAGCAGAGAGGAAGGATCACAAGACCCTCACTGGCTGGGGCTTGGGAAAGGAAGTCTCTGAAATGTGAACACTGGACATCCCCCCCACCCCGGGGTCGGGACTTTCCATGGTGTCACTCCTGCTGTCACTCGCGGGGGGAGCGCTCTGGCGAGCCGATCCTCACTCCCCAGCCCGCAGGAGAGCTTTTTGGGAGCCCAGAGAGCCAACCTGAAGGGAGGCAGGGAGAAGTCTGCTCCTCTGGTCCCGGCCCCTCACCCCCTGCTGCCTCCAAGGGCTGGTGGAGGTAATTGATTTATTATGAGCACAGGCCTTTTCAGTGTGGGTCTGTGTTTATGTTTACTTTTAGGAGCTAGAGATGGTACAGATGGCTAATTTGTTTGTTCGGTATTGTTCTTTCTAGCCGCCTAGAGCTGTTTTTGTACTTCTGTATTTGTCATGGTTACTGCATACTCAAAATCTCAAGTGCCTCTTTTCCTGTACAGCAGAAAGCTTACTGAGTATCAGCTGAAAAATCATGACTGTTTAGGAGGATTCTCTCTTTCACCCCTTTGTCTGGCGCTACCCCCCGTTGCCTTTGTTTAGGTGGGGATCTCTGGGAGGCAGAAAGCCAGCTCCACCGCAGAGGTTTCCCAGAACACCCAGAAAACACAGACAACAAGCTTTGCCCCGGCCCCCAGAATGGGTCACCTCTCCCGCAGGTTAGGGAGGAACACGAGCAGGGACAGCGAGTGCTGCGGGTGAGAGAGATGGTGGTGGTGGGGAGGGAAGCAGCTGCATTTGATCACACAGCGCTGCCGCCCTGTTGCTGCCGGTGGGAAGAGCAAGCCCGCTGATTAGCGTTCCCAAGAACACAATTAGGAGACAAGGCTATTTTCAGCGGTGTCCCTTTCATGGCTTGTAAAGACACAAGCGCAAAGAAGCCCAGAGTCGGCGCTTCCTCCACCGCAGGCACTGCATGGCTTATATTAGCACAATGCTCCAAATCCCCTGTAAGTCCTCCCAGAAAGAGAGAGTAAATATAGTTTGTCAAACAGTTATCTTTAGCACACTGTCTCGTCTGCCAGCATGGATCTTTCTGCATGACCTCTTGCTAAGTCAGGGCAATTTCTTCTCGTTGGCTTACTCCTGCCTGAGACGCCGTGCCCAGAGGGGAGCCTGGGCTCCCTGGGGCTGGGGGGAGAGACCGCTTCCACCCGCCTCGCTGACCAGCCTCTGTATGGACGCAGCTGGGTTATTGACCTCTAGGCCCAGTTTTTCCCATCTGTTTTAAAAGGCAAAAAGCACGAGATGGAAGTTCACACGGAAGGATGGCGGAGGGTAAGCAAGACAGCTCTGCAGGGGAGCCCCTTGGAGCGCCGGCGGACAAGGGGCACGCTGGGTCCACACCTCTGTGCCAGGTTCTCTGCAGTGATGGGACGGTGGTGGGAGGAGAGGCAGAGGCAGGCTTTGCAGTGAGCTGAGGCCAGCCCTACATGACAGTGCTGCTCAGGCAGGCAGCCTCTCCCTCTCTTGGTCTCGCTGTGCCACCGCTTCTCTTGTGCCACCACGCACGCACATGGGCACACACGGAGTTCTCCACCAGACCGGTTGCCTCTGCCCTGCCGGCTGCACAAGCAGCAGCCTGAGCAGAGCTAGGAGGGCGGGCAGGTCCCACCGTTGGGGGTTCGCGCAGCCTGGGGTGGCTGTGGCCTGCCCATGGGCCGTGCATGGGGTGCTGAGAGGGCTGGGACACTGCAAGGCAGCGACTAAACCCTTTTGAGCTGAGAAGGGGGGGGTGCGAGAGAAGGGGCCTCACACACCAGCAGGAACCTCGCCTGCTAGATGAAGAGCATCCTTTCTTTTAACAAAAAAAAAAAAAAAAAAAAAGAGTGAGGACCAGAGCTGACCGCAGCTCTGGTTGCCCACCAGTTGCCCCGCGAGCCGGGGCACCGCAGCAGGTCAGACCCCCTGTCCCTGGGCCTGCAGCCTCTGCCCCCGCCGGAGGGAGAGGCCTCTCCCTGGGGAGGCTGCCCCACCGCAAGGCAGCCCCCTCACGGCAAGCGGCTGCCTGGACAACTTGATACCACCCAGCAGCCAAAAAATGCCTGACCCGTGTCAGGTCATGGCTATACCCGACAGCCAGAGGCAGAACTCGCTTTCCCCAGCGTGAGCTGGAGCCCTACGAAGGCGGCGGGAGGGCAGGCAGCTCCAGGGTGCTGCGCCCGCGGGAGCACGGGGTTTCACAGCAGGTCTCCTGCGCCCGCCACAGCGGGCAGCGACGTGCATCCGCACAAAAATCCGCACGTCCAAACGAAAGTTTTCAAACAAATAATTCCCTTTTTGTTTTTTTTTTTTTAATCTCAGCAGAGTCTCATCCCTTCAGGAAACTGCCACAGGCGACTGGTATGACACACAGCTCGGAGACTCCAGCTAATGAAAAGGGGGAGATTAGAGAGTTAATGGCCCCAGCTGCTACTATAAAGCTTTACTCTCCCCGGCTGCACGCGGTTTGAGAGGCATCACAGTTGCAGCTCCTTCCCCCGTGCCACCCTCTAGCATGGGTGGAGAACTCTCCAGAACAACATGGTTTCGCTGCCATCTGCCAGAGAGAGAAACTCAACCATGCTCTTCCGTCGGGAGGCCTCCTGCTTCCTCCTGCGCGACTGAGGAACGTCTTCCAAACGCACAAAGGCCATGTCCTCGTCTCTGCCATGCTGCCGTAAAGCTACAGCGACTCCAGCACAGCCAGGCAAGCGAAGGCCGGGGCCGTGCCCGGCGAGCTGCTGCGCGTTCCACGGGAGCTGAAGAGGGACCAGCTGTGCTCCGGGGATGGGGAGCGAACCTGGCCCTGGCTGAGCATCAGGAAAGGGACAGAGGGAGAGGAGCGATGTCCAGCATCCAACAGCCTTCTGCGGAGGATCGCATCCAACAAACCTCGCTCCGTCGGCGATAATCAAGGGTAGCTCCATTAAACATGTATGTATAAGGAACCTACCTGCTGTCGGGTGACTTTTCCAGCCAAAGGAAAGTCAGACAGCGGCATGCCAGATACATGGCATACAGCTGCACGTATCTGTGGCTGAACCAACACAGAGGCACCGTAACCATTTCCTACAACGTGGGTTGCATGAGGGACTCCAGTCCATGTGCCCTTTTCTCTGTTGGCATCACCTCCGTCTTCTTTTCCTCCATGAGCTTCGAGCGAGGGAGGAAGTGAGCACAGGCTGGCAGGATGTTGCTCAGCCCTCCTCTCTGCAAGGAGGACTTTTCCAGGGACCGTGAGGTGACTTCTTCTGCTCTCCTGACGGAAGCGGCACCTCCCCCTTGCAATCCTCCCCGGCCTGCTGCACGCCGAAACGCTCTGCCTCAGCCCCGTGCAGACGTTAGCTGCTTCCCCGCCTGAGCCCGGCAGGGAAATGAGATGAAGATGACCAGCCACAAGGCTCCTTCATTCAGCACAGCTCAAGTCCAGCCAGCCATGTCTTGGTGGCCAGCCTTATTCCCGGGTGATTTCCCCACGGTCGTGCTATGCTAACATTTCCTGAGGTGCAAATGCACACGTGCAGCACAGACATGCTGGCAGCCAGAAGATCACTTAGGGAGCATATCCAGTGATTCACATGAAGCTCACTGCTTCAGCCTCAGTTCTCGGGCTTATTCTTTTCTTTTCCTCATCTTTGAAGCAATTCCTGACTCTCTCGCACCTTCCGCGTGCCTGACTCCGTTACGCTTGCCCTGATTCCCGCCCCTGCCAGCACCCCAGTGAGCTTGGGGGTGACAGGGTACACCCCACTGCCGGAGTCCAGCCACCCCCCCATCCCAACACCGTTTGCATCCCAAGACTCACAAAGCTCTTAGGACACTGCTAAGGAGACAGCAACAGTAATAAATGGCTTCAAGAAACTCTCCCAGCCCTCCCTATTTATTATAAACCAGTTTGATGCCAGCACCGATGAGCAAAGTCTTAAAATGTATGTGAGATTCTGGTTGGAAACACATTGTTTTTCTCTTGTTATTCATGAATAAGGATTGTATTTCCCGGGTAAACTAACTTGAAACATGTTTCTAAAGTTAGTTTAAATGTGCATTTTACAACAACATTTCTTGTTTCAAAAAACCGATCAAGCTTGCAGTGGCAACAAAAAAACCCCTTCCCTTTACTTCAAGGGAGGCAAATATTGTGGAGAAAAGGCAGTCCAGTGCATCAGTAGCAGCTTCAAGCCCTTCACCCCTACAGCTCTGCGCTTCCTTCTGGTTATTCTGAAAAGCAGCCAGGAGATGCCCCACATGGAGCCAGGAAGCCCTGCAACGCTGATGACAAGAACCAGATTTTTACTTCTCATTCATCAGCCAGCCCCTGCCCCTTTCCTTCCCAGTTTTTCTAAAGACATACTTGTGAAAAAGCTGAGGATAGAGCAACTTTGTTCTGCTCAGGCCCATATTACTCCTTTGCCTTATCTGCACATACAAAGTACCCTGAAAGAACCAACATTCCTTCTGAATTATTTATAGTATATGGAAGTGATAATAACATAGAAATCTGCTATGATTTAATTAATTATGAATAAGTAATAAGGTAATGCTAGCAATACATTTAACTGAAAAACCTATTTATAATGAAATGATTTCTTATAAATAATTAGAGCAAAACTGTGTGTGTTGTAACTCATAATTTACATTTAGGGCCTGATTCTTCCTGCACTTCTGGTGTAACTTTACCCACAGGGACGCTCCCATGGAGCTGATGAAGTCAATGGCAGGATGGGATCAGGTTTAGGATTAGAAGGAGAACGGATTGCAAAAGAAAAAAGATTGCTCTTTCTGCCTTCTTTTTTAAACCAACTAAGGGTCAGCAGTTCCATCCCTAAAAGATGAGCTTTGCTTTTTGCCTGGAGAGTCAATTCACCTTATTTTGCCTTCCTTAACCCCATTTTTAAAGCAAATGAAACCCAGATGACACTAACTCTGTTTCACAAGCATTGCTTACCATTTGCCTAAACCACTCCTGCCTGACTCTGTACAATTTGCTCCTGGCGATGTGGACCCGAACTGATACACTTGTGGGTACCACGACAAAACCCAAAGTTTGGTTACTTGGGTGATGGGAGGAAGGGCACCCGCAGGAGTGTGCCATGTACCCTCTGAGCAAAAGGGAGCGATGAGCAGATTAGACCAGCTAGCTTCCAGCTCCCACACTCAGCAGGCAGAAGCAGGGATGGAGGGCACCTAATTTAGCCCTTTTTTTTTTAAGTAGATTGTCTCACTGCAGTCCTTTATCTCTGCTTTGAAATCAGGCTGGTTTTTAACTCTGGTCAGGAGCAAACTGCTTCACAGAAGCAATACTGGGTTTCGGCTGTAAGCAGTAACCAGAAAGGATGCTTCATTACTGTCACCTTCTTGAAAAGGGACAAAATGAAAGAGGAACAGATCTTGCAGTCCTGCTTTCACTGACCTAAGTTAGGGTTTTGCTTTGGAGAGGAACTCAAGACAAGCTGGAAAACACACATTTCACTCAGAGGCTCAGGCTGGCCCCACCTGCAACAGCCTCAAGTGCCCCCCCAGTACCTCTCGTTGCCTTTTGCCTTTCTCATCCAAAAGAAGCCTGTGCTGGAGCAGCACCAGTACCTCTTCCTTCGGATTAAGCACTGCTTCGGCTTTCAGAGGGACTTGTATGAAGTTCTCATGTAGGAGCTGAAAACCTGTAGTAAAATTAGGCTCATTAAAGGAAGAGAAAGCCTCTGCCAACAAAAGTAGCTGCATGCATAGCCTTTGATAGGCCAAACGCAGCCCATGAGCCACTCGCTGATCTGCCTTGGTCACCATCGGGATGAAACCGGCAGTGCCACAGCATCTTTTTGGAGCTGCTCAGGAAGAAGAGCTTCAACGAGCCCTGAGGTCGCACCCAGGGAGCAGGGTGAGTATGGCCAAAACCCAACCCTCTCGGGCAGCCCTTCCCCTGCCGGCACCTCTGAAGGTGCTCCCCCAAGGCAAGGGCTGCCGGCGGCAGGGGCGTGGGGGGAAGGACGAGGGGAGGCCAGCAGGGCAGGTAACCCTGTCCCTCTGCAGCCCGGCAGCAGCTAAAAAGGGAGCCCGGAAGCGTTGCCTACGCAAATCAGATTTATTGCTGTTGCTCCAGTGCTTCGTGGACTGTTATCCATCAAAAGCAGCACTGAAATTGGCACTCTTCACAGAAAAGGAAGGGATCCACCCCAAAACACTAAATGTCAGGAAACTTTTGTGAGACAGGATGAAGAAACACATGCTGCTGCTTGCAGTTCAAAATGTTCCTGCTCGGAAGATAATGGGGAGGCAGCACGGCTGGGACGGGCTGCTGGTCCGCACCTTCCACCAGCACCAGGACCACACAAAACCTGCAGAGCCCTTTCGTGCGAGTCCTCCCCGAGGGGTGGCCAGAGGCCAAATGACTAACCACCCAGCACGCACCGCAGTTCTCAGAAAGCTACCTGGAAAACCTCACCGTTGAGAGGTGGATTTCAGGAAATAACCGAATTGTGGAGGAGAGGAGCAGAAGTCAGACCTCCATCTTTGCAAGTTAATTTTAACATAGTCAGACAAAGAGGTCTGGGCAAAGAGCCACAGTAACCCAAAGAAGCAGAACCGGTGAGGTGAAATAACCATCTGGATGATAAAAATATTAATAGGGGGTATGAAGTAGCCGGTTCAGTTATGGGCACAGGTTATTTGTCTCTCCAAAGAAAAGCTTACACGAATAGAAGGGCTCTTACAATATGAAAGTAATCATCAAAATAGCCATTAAAAAGCAGAGCTAAAAATCATTGCTTCATGCTGTTTATCATCGTTTGTTTTCTCCAGGACAGCAGAAGGTGCAGCTTAGATGACTAAGCAGAAATTTTGAACTAATTCAAATCCCTGGAACGACAAGTTAAAGCCCCAGCAGGGCCCATCCAGCCCCCATGTTCCCAGGCACAGGGAAGCTGATACCCAGCGCCGCTACTGCATGAAGAGTTTTGTTGCCCAGAGTTAGTAAAGGTAGCATGGTACTTTCTGCAAGGAAGAAAAAACACCTTCCTTATGTAATTTCTGAAGGGGAGCGTGCCCTAACTGTATTCTCATTGGGAAAAGGGATTCAGCCCTATTCAATCGCCACCACAAAATCATAAGGAATTTAGTGTTGGGGTTTTTTTTAATTATTACAGTCCAAATAGGTCTGAAGGTGCGATGGAAAACATGGTGCTTATGCTGGTTTGGCTTCATTGCAATGCATGAAGTAGGATCTGCAAAGGCATGGGTCAGTGTGCAGGAGCTGTTTTATTTCCTGATTTTTGTGAAGTGAAAGAAAGGTGATGTTCAGTATCACCTTCCCCTGCTCCCATTGAAGTCTTTCCTACAGTACTCTTATTTTTAAACTTTATAACTATCAGATGAGGGATGATAACATCTTAAAAGAGAAAATTATTTGTTCCTAGTGCTTAGCAGCAGCTGAATTAAGTAAGACAAAATATAGAGTAGTAAATAGTCCGGACAAAATTAAATGCCTCATTCCGTTATGCAGTTGTTGCCTCGTATCTCTAAGTCCTCTTACTACTGGACAGTTGGAGAATATGGCATGGCTGTAAAAGAGAGTCGGAGAAAACCTGGATTTCTGGTGGAAAAAAATTAAGGGAATCTATTGGGGGAAAAAAAAATCTGGCCTCCTTCAGCTCATAAAGTTGCAAAAAGAAGAAAAAAAATCCCAAACCCACAGGAGGGAGAAGGGAAAGTCCAGCCTGCTTTCTTGTGCCCCTGGCCAAGTGGAAGGCAGGGTGAGGCCCGGGTCCCGCAGCCTGCCCGCTTCCCAGCCGCCAGCCAGCCCCTCCGGCCCGGCCGTGCGGGAACGAGAGGCGTTGTCTCCCGCTGCAGGGAAGCGACCTGGTGAACCAATAACCCTTTTCATCTCTGTTTACTCATCTTCTGTTTGTTTTTAAATGGTTGCCAACAAAAAAAAAAAAAAAAAAAGAAAAAGAAAAAGCATGAGGCATCTCGGGGGCGGGGGTGTGTGGAATAAGTGTCTTGTAGTGGAAAAGGATAAAAGAAAATGCATACTTGGCATTTTTGCAGTGAAGAGTGAATGCCCTCCTTCCCAGAAGCAGCGGCTGAGGTCTCCCTGAAAATCAGAGGCTCCCCAGGGTTTCCCAGGGAAGCCACAGCCCTCCGCCGCGGAGGGCACCCTGCTGCCCTGCCGCCTCATGGCAAGCGCCCAGGCAGGGTGCCCCAGGATGGGATGGGGGCACCCCGGGGCTGGGGACCACCGGGGCAAGCAGCGGTGGGTTTTGGGGGCAGAGACGAGGACCCTGAGGTGGGGAGGCGGCCGGGCACTGTGCAGGGCAGGGTGGGTTCTCACCCCTGCCGCGGCGCCGCGCGGAGGTGGGAGCTAATGGGCAGGGATGCTTCGTGCGGTGTTTGCTGGGTCAAAGCTGGCGGGAGGAAGAAACACCTACTACAGCCGGAAGTCTTTGTGAACTTTTCCTGGCTTCCCCGTGAGTTTATTTTCTAGGGGACTTCCAGCTGATGCAACGTTTTGGTTTTTAGCGTGTGCTCTGCTATACCGATCTCTACAAAACTTGAGTGGCAGGAAGCAAAGTTAGGTGAAGTGTATATAAAAATAACTGCAGAGTTGTCACCCCATCTTCAGAGCACCTATGCCAAGCAAGACAGCCGTACAGACACCAACGTGCACTTGGGAGATTTCTGTGGGAGACGTCAGTGTGTCTTCCTTCCCGGAAGGGAGGCTTCAGGAGGGTTCAGCCTTTCAGGGAGCTCAGGGATTCAATTTTGCACCTTGCACTTCGTGCTCAAAGCCCATGGCTTGCTCCGGAGGCTGCCCGAAGGCAGCGAAAGAGTTACCTCTGGAGCGGCAGCCCCGGGTGCTGCAGTGGGCGAGCAGGCACGCCAGTCATCTGCTGCCAGCTCTGCCTGACCCCGGGCGGTGGCCGGGGCAGGCGTCCCTGCTCCTGGGAACAAAGGGCAAGGGAAGGAGGGTGGCTCAGGAGTCCTGCTGGCCCACATGGCATCCCGGGGAGGGCGGCTGGGCCATCCCACGGCCCTGCCCGGCAAGCGGCGAGGGCTGCCCACTGCAGAAAGTGAATCCATACATTGCCCAGGCCCACCTTCTCTTTTAACAGAAGGGAAAGAAGTTTTCTTGGGTTTTTTTATTTTTTGTTTTTTTACTTGCCTCGTTATCTCTGGGAGCACAGACTTGGTGGTGTAGTTTATACCGGGCTGGAGTGTGGCTTATGAACAAACAAGGGCCCACTTGGGGAAAGGTGGGGGGTTTTTAAAATTCTTTTTCAAAAGCTGCAGCTGGAGCTACCTAAATGCAAATGCTGGAGGACGAGAAACACGAAATGCTGAGGGCTGATCCTCTTCAAGCTTTAATTACTGGACGCCTCCCGCCTGTAGCCCTGTCGCAGTGAAGCAGCAGGAGTCAGGGCTGCAAACGCCTCGATTTACGGCGACCTCAGCTACTCCTGGTGCCGTTAATTTCCACACGGTCCAATGTTTTCTCCTGCCGCCCGAGGAGAGGCTGTGTTTGTGCCATAACCCTCTGCACACCAGGCGGGCCGTCCCACGCCGCTTTGGGGGCAAACCGGGCACGGGGAGCGGGTGCAACCGGCAGGGCAGGTGCCGCGCTGCAGGCGAGCCGTTGCCCCGGGAGGGCGAGCGGGTGGCGGGGTGTCCCCGGGGCAGCGCCCCATCCCGTCCCGCCAGCAGGACGGAGGAGCAGGGCTTGGCCCAGGCGCAGAAGGAAAGGATCCAGGGGCTCTGTTGACAGAACAAGCCACTAGAGAGCACTCTCAAATGTATTTATACCCTTTGCCTAAGTGCTAGTTCATAAAAACACGCGGTTGCCATGGCCTGGTTTACAGCACATCTAAAAGGGGAGCTCCCAAACATACCAGGTTTCCTGAGGCCACCACAAAGGCGGTCAAAGCCTCCCTTGTGCGGCGCCTTGCCCACCCCCCGACACCCGGGCGCAGGGCAGCACCCGCCGGCTCCACGCACCCCCGCTTGCCCCGCACCGCTGCCTCTTTACGAGCAAGTGTCAGAAACAGTATTAAAAAAAAATAATAAAAAAAAAATATTGCACTTGGGCAACTATAGCTTGCTTGAGCTTTCTTTTTTTTATATACAAAAAAGCGCAGCAAGTATTTCAAGCTCCTAGTTTCCTTATGCTTAGTGCCAGAAGAGAAAAAAAAAAAAAGTAAAAATGGCAACAGGTTAGTTCAGCACCTATCAACAAAAGCACTGTGCAGGTGATCTGCCAGGAAAAAGTATCTTTGAAAAAAAGCAATGGAAGTAGGTTTGAAAAAAAATAAATAATCACACATTCTTCATTAAAACACTTTTAATACTACACAAATTACAGTATCACCTTTTAAAAAGTTTAAAAAGGAGTATTAACAGTAGCACTGTTGCAGCTAAAGCACTTCAAAATAATAATAATAATAAAAAAACACCCCCGCTTGTAGCCCGGGAAGTAGTAGTAAACTGGTATGAAGGCAGAATCCACCGGAGAGTTACTGTAACTCAGTAAAGGAAAAAAAGCAACACTGAGTGTGAGAAAAACGAGCTACGTATGAACACCCTCAGATTTTAATTTTTTTCCCTTTTTTTCGTTTCCTTTTGCAGTTCTGAAGTTTTACGGTAGAGATCAGACTTGGCCGGGGTGCGGGGGCTGAATGTCAGCTGAGCGAGCGCAGCCGCCACCAGCCATTTCTTGTCCAGCTACGTTGTTCCCGTGCCACCGCCTGGCATCGCTGGCCGGGGAGTTTCCATCCTCTCCAGGAGTCACAGAGCTGCGGGAGCGGGGCGGCCGGCGGGGAGGAGGAGGAAGGTGCGCTTCCTTACGGGCCTCTCTGCCCAGTCACACCAACGTCCCTCGGCCCCAAAACAAGGGGAAGCTTTGTCAGGAGCAGGTCTCGCCCTCGGCAGGCTCAGAGCTGGGCCACCTAATAATACAAAAGGGGGGGCCTTTTTAGGGAGGCTTTGGGGTTTCAGTTTTGCTTCTTTTTTAAGAGCAGGGATACCACCTTAATCAAAAACATGAGCTTCATCCCATGGGAGGTATTATGCCAAGGAACTTTGAAGAACTTGTTACCATCTATCAGCTCAAAATCCATTTTTTTTAATAAAGTGCCTAAATACACATTTACACAGATCATAGTGGTTCCAAAGAATCCTTTACAGTTGTTTTTTTTATATATAGGTATATATATAGGTATATATATATAATGTGCGTTTTCTTCAAATTGGCTAAATGTGTTTACATAAGACACCAATCTTGACTATAGGTATAAGTTTTAAAGCGTAATATTGACTCAATGAATTTGTTTATCATGCAAGTCTTATCTAATATTACATTGACCTGTAATATGGAACACAATGTAGTGGGTGTGCTCATTAAACACTTCATAAAAAATTACTGTGCATGTGCAGTTCTGATCTTCAAATACTAATCATGACCATTTCTTTAAAAAAAAGAAAAAGAAGAAAAAAAGGTAGTCTTCCAAAAAAGGTCTACTCTGCATTAAATTGCAGTCTGAACAGTATCACAATAAGAACAGTTGACTAAAAAGCACCCAAGATTCTTCAAATTATAGTCGGTTGAACAGATTTTTCCTCCTCCTCCTCTTCCGATACTGAAAGTGTTTATTAGCCCGTCCCCAGGAAGGGACGACCTCGCCACCCTTTTGCTCAGAAACAACTGCTTATAACCCAGTTATAAACACCTCAACAGAAGGGCTCGTACAGCTGCAGCGTTGCCAACGAACTATAAACAGCACAAAAACATCACTATAAGACTCGAACTATTTCTAGTAACCAATGATTTATTGATTTGAGAAGTCTGCTTGGTGATGCAGAAGCGTGATCAAAAGAAGTGGCTTTACAAAAGAGTTCTCCAAAGTAGCTTAAAAGGCAGGGCCAGGGCATTATGTGCAGCCCTAATTGCTTTCATTCCAACCAGTTTATATTTTCATTTTCAAAGAATAGCAGTAGGTTTGTTTCAAGCACACGTAATAAGGAAATTACAGGTTTCCTCCACCCACATTTGGGCTGTCACTGATATACCTGCGGGCGATCTGGCAGAGCCTCAGTCACTGCTGTCACTGTACCACACCGTACCTGCCACTACTTGGAAATACTGGGTCAGGGATAGTAACAATAGCAACAGCACTAGAGGCGACTGATAGGCAAACTCAAAGTCCACCTGCACTATCTGAAAATTAAAGTAAAATTAGGAAAAAAAAAAAAAAAAAAAATCAGTCTCTCCCCCACCTCCCCAGCTTCGTCCAAAGACACGAAAGCCCCAAAAGTGACGCCGAAGACCTACAGAGATGGCAGTGCTACGTTGGTGCCTTCACCAATCGTATAATTAAATTCGTTATCAAAATTCCACGTTACGGTATGTAATTGGTGAATAAATGCAGTTTTGTAATCTTACAACTGATCACGTGAACTGCGGTCAACTTTGCCTTAAAAAAAAAACAACAAAAAAACCAAAACCACGAAACCAAAAACAAACCAACCCAGATATCCCTAACTCAACAGCGCCTCTCTGACACCTCTCCACATCCTACTCTGGAGGCAACTTCCCTTGAGAAACACGGAGGAATCTGGGACTGGATCTGGCGGATCTGCCATCGCAACCCAAGCCGCACATTTCTGGGAGAAATTCCCCTCGCTCCCTAAGCTCGCCTGGCCGGCGGGATGGCGAAGGGCATCCCCGCCTTGGCTAGCCACTCTTCTCCCCAACCGCCTCAGACCAAGACTGCATGCGACCAGCTCTACAGGACAGGGGCCAGGAATAAGGAATCACAGACAGTAAGGCAATCTTTACAATGTCAGAAAGTGTATTTGGCATTTAAAAAAAAAAAAGGGGGGAAAAGAAAAAAAAAGAAACAAGTGCATACAAATACAGCTAGAAGCATTTCTGGTTTGCCAAGTGCTCTCTAAAAAAAGCAGCGCAAGTCACAGCCTACATTGAACAGTAACTGTCACCAGGGAAGCACAACAAATAGTTGCTATAACCAAAGGGAAAAAAGAAAAAAAAAAGGAAAAACGAAAAACAAAACAAAACAAAACAAAAAAAAAAGAGAAGAATTAGAAGAAATGCCTTTATAATAAGTACATACCTTTTGTCTTCAAAAAATATAGAAACACAATGTATTCAAAAAAATCAAAATTATACAGCCATGTTTATGAAGTCTACATTTCCCTTGTCTTGGAGATATATATATATTTATATATATATATTTATAGATATATACAGAATTCGAGCAGTTCGAGTTCAAGGTGACGTCGGGCGGCGGGAGCGGGCGAGTCACGAGTCCCTCTCCTTTTTCACTTTCACGTCTCCGGCCAGGATGGTGGCGATCTCCCCTTGCATGAAGGCCCAGGGGACGTTGGAGCCGACCAGGGGACACTTCTCCCCGCTGGGACAATACACCTCCCCGCTGGCTCCCTGCTGCTTGATGCTCTGCCGGGAGCAGGGGAAGCAGAACTTGTGGGAGGGGACGGAGGGGCACTGCACGAAGTGGGTGTCTTCCAGGCGTTCGTGGCAGAGGGTACAACACAACGGGACGCTGGCGGCGAGGGACGAGTCCGGCAGGCTGGCGGGGTGGACGGGCTCCAGCCCGCCCGCCGCGTTGGCCCCCTGGCCCGGCACCTCCCTGCCGGGGCCCAGCCTTCTTTGGTTCATGGCGGAGGGCGAAGGGGGGCTGCTGCTGTTCCTCCGCGTGGTGGAGTGGACCTGGTTGGCGTCTTTGGAGGCGTGGTTGCCCCCGGCATTGTCCGCCACCAAAATGAGGGCGGCCATGGGGGACTGGCCGTTCTGGGCCGCCTCGGGCGGCGTGGTCCGGTTGGAGTGGGGCGAGGCGGTGGGCGGCGGGGGCGACATGAAGGGGGTGGCCGTCAGCGGCAGCTTCATCCCTTCCGACGAGGTGGGCAGCCAGGGCTGCGCCTCCCCGTTGATCTTCGGGGGTCCCGCCTCGCCCTCCGGCTCGGGGGAAGGTTTCCTCTTCCGGGCGGCCCGGGCCCCTGCAGAGGCAGAGGGGGGGGGGAGGAGGAGGAGGGTGAGAAGGCAGCGCAGCCGCAACGCACCGCCAAGCGCGGGGGTCAACGCCGTGCTACCGCAGCAAGGGGTGGCCGCGGCCACCCCCCGGGCACCCGAAGCCGCCCGGGATCCTCCCCGCCGCATGCCCCGCATCCTCCCCTGCCCTGCCCGCCGCCCTCCGACCCCCGCCGTCTCACCTGGCTTGGCCACGGCGCCGTTGGTCTCGTAGCCCAGCAGCCTGCCGCCCGCCATGCCCGGCTCCTTCTTGAACTTGCTGTCGAAGGGGGGCACGGCGTGGCCGCCGTGCTGGTGCAGGGCTAGCAACGTGTCCCGCACCGTCTTGGGCTTGGCCAGCCACTCCTGCTCGCCGGCCGCCCGGCCCTTGCCCTCGCCGGCCAGCTCCGCCGCCGCCGCCGCCGGCAGGCTCTCGGCCGAGCCCCGCTTCTCCTTGGCGCCGCCGTCGTGCTCCCCCGCCGCGCCGCCGCCCGAGGAGGAGGAGGAGGAGGAGACGGAGCCGGGGCGCTTGTGCCCCAGCTCGCTGGGCTGCCCCGCCGCCTGCCCCGCCGCCTGCGCCGCCGCCGCCGGCTGCTGGGGGACGGGCACGGCCATCGGGGCGGGCGCGGCGGAGATGGCGGCCAGCGAGGCGGCGGCTGCGGCGGCAGCGCGGCTGCCCAGGCCGCCGATGGCGGCGGGGAGCCCGGCGCCGTTCACCAGCGGCACCAGGGTGGGGGGCACAGCGTGCGTCCGCCGCGGGTTGGGGCTCTGCCGGTTGAGCTCGGGCGGCTCCTCGGGCTTGGGGAAGCCGTTGGGCACCAGGATGCCGTTGACCTGCCGTCCGCCACCGTACTCGGCGCCCAGGCGGGGCGGCGGCCGCTCGGCCGCCAGCGAGTAGCGCTCCAGGGGCTGCGGCGGGGGCCGCGCCGCAGCCTCCGCCGCCGCGGGGTGGCCGAGCTGCTGCTGCTGCTGCGCCAGGAGCTCCTTGGCGGAGAGCGGCGGCTGCTTGGCGTGGGGCGGCGGCGGGGCCCGGCCCTCGGGGAAGCAGCCGTGCGCCCGCTTCAGCTGCCGCGCCGTGTCGATGACGAACTCCACGCGGTCGGCGCCCTCGTAGTTGACGCAGCCCCGGCAGACGGGCTCGGTGAAGTCCCAGATCATGGCCCAGGGCATGCGGGGCAGGTCGCACAGGTAGCACGACTGCCTGCGGGAAGCAGCCGCCACCGCCGCCGACGACATGTCCCGGCCCCGGGGCAGCGGCGAGCGCCCCCCGCTCCGGCTCCGGCCACCGCCTCCTCCGCCCCTCGCCACCGGAGTCCCGACGGGGAGGCTCGGGCGCCGCGGCCGCAGCAGGACCGTCCGCCGGGACCCCTCCCCCTCGCCTTCCTCTTCCGTGCGCTGGAGCGGGGCGCGGCGGGCGCCCCGGCAGGCAGAGCCGCTGCGGGGGACGCCGCTCCCCTCGCCGTCTCCGCCGGCGGCGCTCACAGGGTGGCGGGGACGCGCATCTCCGCGGCGCGGCTGGCGCAGGGCTGCGGCCGCTGCCGCCCGCACGGCTCCCCCGCTCGCTGGCTACTACGGGGCGGCGCGGGGCGGCGGGGGCCGGCGCGGCGGGGCGGGGACTGCCGCGGGGGCCGGGGCCGGGGCCGGGGCTGGCGGCGGCGCCGTGCCGTGCCGGGCTCCAGCCGCCACCGCCGCCTCTGCGCGCCGCCGCCTCGATTCTTCGACAGTGCCGGCCGCGCCTGCGCGCTGCGCGCCCCCGCCCCGCCGCCGCCGCCGCGGACCCTGCCCGCGCCCCCGCCACCGGCACCGGCAGCGGGGTTCCTCCTGCCGCCGGGGGCCGCCCCGTCTCGCCCTCGGGGAGGGCTGTGGGAGCGGAGGGGGACAAGGCAGGGGGCGGGGGTGCGCTGCAGCTCCCTCCTCCTTTTCTGTTATTATTTTTATTATTGTTTTTATTACGATTTCCCGCGCCGCTGAGGGGCTTTGCCGGAACCTGCCACGCGTGGACGCGGAGATGCGCGGGGCACGTCCCGCAGTGCGGGCTCGGGGTCCCCCCGCGCCGCTCGGCCGGTGACCTTGGGCACCCCCCGGCCCCCCCGCCGGGCCCGGACGGCCAGCGCCAGCTCCGGGCAGGGACCGGCGCCCTCCCGCGCCGCTGCCCGGCTTCGTTCTCCCCGCCGGGGCAGGAGGCACCATTGTACATAAGTAGAGCGATTACCCATCTTTGCTTTTTTTTATGTTGTTGTTTTTCAACTGTTGTCATTGTGCACAGGAAATAGGACGCTCTAGATTTCCTGTCATTTGCAACCACAAACCAGCGGTTCTCTAATGCTGATGAGCAAAATTCACACGGACTAAGCGAACGCCGTTTCCTCCCCCCGAGAGAAACCTGCCGACATGTTTCCCCGTCCCCCTTCCACCCTGCGAATCGCTCATCCGCCGCCTGCACCCACACCAAAACACGGGGCGGGGGCGAGGGAGACGGGCAGACAGGGTGTTTGCGCTTCCCCTCTGCCACGGGAGGGTAAGCAGCCCCCCTCCGGGCGCACCCCGGTCACGCGTGTGCCCGGGCCGGGAAAGCACGGCGCAGGCTGCTGCCCCCACCCCCCCGACGCCCGTGCTCGCGCCGCCCTTCCCACGCCGTTATGTAGGTTACGGGGGAGGGAGGGCGGGCGGGAGGCGGGGGCCGGCCGGGGCCGAGGAAGCTCTGACGTCCGCCGCCGCCGGCGGGAGATGCCTCCCCCCGGCTGGCAGCCGCTCGACGGGGCGGACGGGCCGATGCGGGGCGAAACGCCGCCTCCTCGCCGCTTTTCCTCGGCCCGGCGCAGGGGTTCGGCGGGGACTCCCCCGCGCTCCCTCCTGCCGCCCGCCGGTCGGGGGCTGGGTGGTGCTCCTTTGGGGGGGGTGTCTCCCCCTTGCCTCGCCCTGCCCCGCCCTCCTCCTCCTCGTCCTGGCGCTGGCTGCCAGCGTCTGCCCCGCTGCCAGGCTGGGTGACTTGGTGACTGCACCCCCGGCTGGACGGCCCGTAGGCGCCGGGCTGTTAAAGAGCAAAACAAAAACCCGGCCCGGCCCCGCGGCGGCGGTCAGGGCTCCTGCCCCGGGAGGCATCCCCGAAGCCCCCACGGCTCGTACCCGCTCTGCAGCAGCCAGTCGGGGCGCGGGTGGGGGTAGGAGGAAGGGGAAGGGGAACAGCCCGGCCGCGGCGCGGCCCCGACGTGCCCCCGGAGAGCCAAGGGTTAACATCGTCTCGCTCTTGCCGAGCAGCCCTCCTTTCACATTGCATCAAAGTTCCTTAAAGCTGTTTCTCTTCCCTCCTCCCCTCCCCGGCTGGAAAGACGCTTTATCCGTGCATGCTAAGTAAACAGATCTTTGTTTTCGTCTTCCACCCACTGCCCTCTTTCTCCAGCCCGAAGCTGGAGCCTCGCCAAGCCGGCTGCAGCGAGTGCTGCCTCCACACACACACACACACACACACTCACACACTCGCTCGCACACACGCACGGAGGGGGGAAGCAGCCGGGTTTCTCGGGTGAGGCAATGCGCCTGCAATTGGCAGGGACAAGGCAGGAATTGTAATTGCACTTCATCATGTGATGGCTTATGAAAGAGGAAGTTTGGATGTTTTAGTCACGTACTCCTTTGCCCTCTTGCTTTAGCCTCCAGGTTCTGCGAAGGAAAAAATTACATATATTTATATATACTGGTGGAAAGCCAAGAAACAGTGTGTTTGCACATTTCGGATCGTGAGCAGAGCTGGAGCGCTAGCTGAGTGAGGCTGCAGGGGAAGAAGAAAGCAACGCTTTCAGCTGTGGCAGGCTTTTAACTGCAGGACAGAAAATGTGATCTGTATTTATTTTCCTTTATTTCTAATGAAAACTAGCTGCTTGGAAAAGTCAAGATGAGCGGTATTCTGGTCTTTCCGCGTTTGCTGCCTTTGAATTCATTCTGGTGGAAAAGGCAAAAAACCCACGTTACCGAGCTCAGTGTCAAAAAGCTGATAAAAAAAGAGTGGCAGTGCTACATAGGAAATGTGGTTTATGTATCAAATCACAAAAAAAAGTCCTCAAAGCTGCTGACTGTTACAGCAGTAACTGCACCAGAATCAAACAGCTAATGCATTTGTTTCTTGTTCCTTTTTTTTTTTTTGAAACAGAAACCATCCTTTTGTGCCCGATCGCTGTGAAACGCCTCTTGCTATCGCACGCCAACGCTACAGACAGGAGCAGCGAGTGCTGGAGGACACCTGATGGGGCATGGGGGTGGCGCAGGGCCAGGGCAGTGCCCAGCCGAGGAGCACCATGGTGGCATGGACGGGGGCCCGTGCCGTGCGGGAGGCCTTCGCCGTGTCCCGGTTGTGCCCAGCGTCATGGTTGAGGGAAGGAAGGCAGAGGTCAGAGCGGGGCAGCTCTTTAAGATCAACTCTGTCTGCCACCCCCACATCAACGCCATGGCGAACCCCTTCCCACCCCATGTGTTTTTGGCATTTTTCACTGGGCCACACTGAGGTCTTGCTGTGTTTCTCTGCTCTTCCCTCCCTGCAGGGTCCTGTTTCCCTTCCCACCTTTCCCCTGCACTGGCGGCAGCGATCGCATGCGGCCCCTTGCCCCAGAGCTGTGCCCCCCGCCTGCACTGCACCCAGGTACCCATCCTCGGTGGGGCCTGCCTTTCCTCTTGTGTCCAAACCAGTGCTCTCCACCTGCTCCCCCATGCCCTCAGCATTCCCCTTACCCTCCTGATCGAGGGCTGCCCCACATCCTTCCCCTGCTGCAGGTATGCACTTCTTCCTCCATTGGTCTTATTTCCATCCTTCTGTTGGGGCAGAGGTCCTGCAGGGTGGTAGCAAAATGGCTAGAGCCAAGATGGGAAGGGTGATTATGCTGGAGGGTGCTGCTACCTGTCCTTCTTTGGTCTGTAATGAATTATGGAGGCTACTTTTCCAGAACTGGGAGGGGAGAAGGCTGGGAATAGTCCTTGAAGCTTTGGATTTGGTCAGATGTAGGTGATTTGGGGCCAAGGAGCCCACTGAAGCAGTGCCATTGTGGCTGAAAGCAAAACCTGCCAGCTCAACCAGCAGAAACCTGAGAGCAGACTACAGCCTCCGCCAGTGCACGGCCAGGAGTTTGGTCAGCAAGTATTTGTTATAATGTTGGTAGGGCCTCTGCTGAGAGGATAGTTTAGGTAGGGACAGAGGGGCTTTGCCTCCACTCCGAGGCGCCTCCTGATTTTATGGCATTTCTGCCATTTTCATTCCTGCTGGAGATGGCAGGTTGCTCCAGAGGATTTTCCAGAAAGCTGAGTGAACCTGAGTTTCAGTAGGCTTCTTGCCTAGGTGAGGATTATGTGATTTTTGCCAAACAGTTCAAAAGCCCCTAAAGCAACTGCCGGATCTTGCTTGTAGACAGCTGCTCATGTTTGCCTGCAAGAGTGAGTTACTGGTAGCCATTTTAGAAACACTGAAACTTTTTATTCTCATTTAAAACGATTCATCATTCTGAAAGTGAATCCCCACCACCACCCTTCTATGCATGGATTTTAAGATGTACAATTCAAAGAGCAGTTCAGGCGATGTCCTCTTTTCACGTTGATGCTGGTCCCAAAGCCAGCCTCATGGCACACTGAAAAGAGAAAAGTCTTAGAGAAAAAGAATAATCTCCATCCAGCAATGTTTTATTTAGTGCCACAGGAAAAAAAAAGATACCGATGCAAATGAGAGTATCATCAGGCACAGCCTGTTGACATAAACAGGCTTTGGACAGGCTCATGGGAAGCCGCTGATCCTGCAGATGTTTAAAACCACTTATAACTTTATTCACAGGAGCATCACTATGAATGTAAAGCCATGTGTGCTTACGTGCTCCGCAGGACGAGAGCGCGCCTCTCTGAGATGCTCGTCAGCGGCGTGCTGACGGCTATCCTGCCCCGCAGGCTGGAGCTGACTGTGGATGGCAGGAGCTGACGGGGGCACTGGCAGAAAAATACTCCATGGAGGCCGGAGGGAGGTCACCGCACTAGCTCCAGTGCCAGAGGAGCGAGAGGGCCTTGAGCAGCTACTTGGTGTCTGCCTTTTGCCGTATGTGGGGGCCTTTCCTTTTATTAACTCCTTGAAGACAGCTGGGTTGAATGCCGCTGCTCAGTGGTGGCTTCTGAAGAGCTGTGAGGCACCGCCAAAGCAGAGCCTGCCTAGAAAAGGAAGCACCAGCAAGGACACTGGCTGGCCATTAGTTCACAGATGTCTCCCAAAATATGGAGATGCTACATACGCTGTTATTCTGCTGTCATTTTTGCTCTAGCAAGTTCGGGGACGTATCTGTGCGCTACTTACCAGGGAGTCGCATGGCAAGCAAGAGCCTGGATGCTACAGCTTCTGCTCCATTGGTGGGCTCTACCTGAGGCGGTTTGGAGCAAAAATTGCACGCTTCCTTTAAAAAAGGAAACAATTCTGGTTTTAACTGAGCAGTTGACTTTACACCCTCTTCTCAAGTAGCAGTAGAAAAAAAGCATCGAGGAAAATATCATGGAAATACTTGAGAAATTCAGAGGTTACTACCCTCCGAAGAGAAATAAAAACTTCAGAGAGATACTTCCAGATGCCAGAAGAAAGGGCAATTGATGTGGAAATGCTTCCGCCCCTTGTCCCCAGGCTGGGTAAATAGGCATGTCGGGTTATCCTATTTACAACCCGCCTTGGCGCTCTGCATTGCGAGCCACAGTCGGCGATTGTCTGCGGCCACGGGCGAGGGGGGCAGGAATGCGGCGGCCGGGGGCTTCCTGGGGCGCAAGCAGAGCGGCCAGTCGGCCGGGTGACCCCTTCCCAAAATAAACAGGAAGCCCAGGAAGCCGTGACCCCTCCACGACACGGCGCCGGCTCTGCTCCCTGCCTTCTGTGTGGGAGTCGACAGGCTTCCAAGTACCCTTCGAAAATTGGACAGGGGCGAGGACTTCACAGGAAACGTTACAAAATAAGAGCAGAAACAGATCATCTGTTGAAAAAATTACGGAGGGCTTTAAACCTCCGTCTGTCTAAGCCCCCCATGTAGTCGTATTCCTTGTCCGCGCTTCATCCCCCCGGCCCGCGTCAATGCCGCGCGCAGCGCGCCGACGAGCTGCGAAGCAGTGGCAGCGCGTCCCTCGCCACGTGCGCGAGCACAGCGAGGAGGGGAGCCCCGGGGACAGGTGCGCCACGGGATTTTCTCGGTTGGGCTGGGGAGTCTGGGCTGGAAAACGCTTTTTTCCCTGTTTGAGGGAGTTGGTGGCGAGGTCCTCACAGGAAATAGGAGTCAAACCCGAGGCCCAGATCTTCTCAAAGCCTGGGCCAGAGCTGTTAGAGCTGTTCCCAGTGCGGGAGTTCCTGCATTACCAAAATGTCCCCCCGAAGCAGCAGACTGTCGCTCGCTGACAGCTCCAGCTGGTGAGTCACCTCCCGGGCCCGCCAGAAGAGCCAGCCGTCCCGGCAGGCCTCCCTGCCTCGGTGGCCGCCGGCCCCACGGTTTGGGGCAGGACGGGGCCAGCGCTGGCGGGGGAGGCAGCCCGGCTGAAGGTAGTCTTTGCTGCTGCTGACCTCAAGGTTTCCTGCCAGCGCCGGCGGTGTTGCAATCCCACTTTTCCGCTCGCCCGGTGGTTGTCTTGTCCTCCCCGTGGGGCACGGGCGCCTGGAGGGGCTGAGGGCTCTGGGGGGCAGGTGCTGATGGGTTTGGCCTCCGCGCAGATCGGCTAGTTCAAAGAGCCTCGAAGGGGGGGAGGAAAGGGGAGGTGGATTCCCTCTCCGATTACCTGGCAATTGCTGGGGTTTTACAGTCACCGAACGCGGGCGCTCGCCCAGCTGGGTAGCGAGACGCACCGCCCTGGTGCTCTTCCCGCCCGTGCTCCCCTATCCCCCACCTCAGGGGGGCTGCTTTTTAGGGGAAGCACTACGACAGATGGGGCAACGTACAGGAGAGTCGCTTGAACAGACCACTCTTCCTTCGGGAGGAATTTCGGGCATTGGCACGCAAAGGCTGCCAGCCAGCGCCCGAGGCCGCAGCCTTGGTTTGTTCCAGGCACACTGAGGTTCGGCTGGGGTGCCCGCATTTCCGCGAGTCCTTGCAGCCATATTATTTCAATTTTGCAACATAACAAGAGTTAACAGAAGTGTGCCCGAATCTGAGAAAGCGCCAAATGCAAATGAAATATGTTCCAGGCCCCCCTGGCACCGCCTCTCGTTCCTCTCCTTTGCTCTCCTCCCGAGGCCAGGCAGTGTCCCTCCTCTGCGGGGAGCCCCTCGGGGAGCACCCCGGGCAGTCAGGGCAGGGGGAATGCTCTGCTCTGTGCTTCAGCCCCTGGCCTCACCTTTGTGCTCACTGCTGCCTAATACGCTAAGTAAAAAGAAGTAAAAGAGGGTGTTTCTATCTTCTCATACATTCTGTCATATGCGTAGTGTACTGCTGCGTAAGCAATACTTACAGGTTCAGGCATTAATGATGCATTTGCAAACGTAAACAGCAGAGCTGTATGGCATTACCTCATCCTGTCCACTTGTACTTTCAGGAAAAAAATCACGCACATCCCTTTTCCAGGCACCTACATCCCTCCTGCTCACGCTGAGATCCAGAAAGAGGTGCCTGCTAGGAAATACAGTTGAGTTCATATTTGATAAAAAGAACACCAGCAACATTAATAACCGGTAGACCTCTGCTGGAACTGGCAATTAAAGTTGGTCTCCTCCTCTGAATTTCAGTCATTAAAGGAACTTGCCAAAGGCTGGAACTTGCATATCACTTAGTCTCCCAGATGGGGCTGGATGAGGGACTGAGGTCCAGTCACCTTCGTAATGGGACCTGCCGAGGTTCTTGCGTCATGCCCGAGGAATGGCTGTGCCGGTGAGCTTGCTGGGGCGGCTGCAGAGGCTGCTCGCACAGCCGCCATGTGCTGCTGATTCAGGGGTCTTGCACGTGCGCTTGGAAGGTGCCAGACAGGCGTCCCTCAACAACCCTCTCCCTAACATGTCTCACCACAGTGTCAACATGCAGTCCATCATGATCAGGAACACCAAGCAGCTGCCTCTTTGCTCCATGGTCTGCTTGGAGAGTCCTTTAGAGGCTATGCCAACAGCAGCTGGCATGGAGGAGACTGCTGTTGTTTTGTGCTGGACCCCATGGCATTCCATGGCAGCTTGCTAAGGCATGGGCAGACATGTCCACACCTCCTTTTTAACCCCTCTGGGGAGAGCAACAACAGGGAAAAACCACACCAGCGTAGACTTCAGCGAGGACTAGTTACCCAGTGCTGACTGGGGCCCCTCCAGTTGTCTCCCTGGCCACGGTGGAGACGTGGCCCAAGAGTCAGATGAATGTCCTCTGCGTCACTTCCCACATGCCCTGCGCAGCCTCAGAGGTGAACAACTTCTGGATATTGCAGATCTGGGATGGGTTTCAATGGCTGATCCAGAGGCAAGAGGACAATCACCTTCATCATCCGTTTTCCCTCTGCCAGTTACTATTATTGCTAACTGCTGTTCCACACACATTGTAATTAAGTGGAAAAAAATATAGACCAAATGAAAAAGGGTATGAGCCTCTCAAAAACGTCTCTGTGCTAGCTGCAGCCTGACTCAGCCTTCAATTAACATTCTTACTTAAAATAGTTTTGTTATACAGCTTTTGTTAAATCTTACATAATAGCAGGCCAAATCACCACCCCAGAGTGCCACGCTGAAGAGAGGAACTTGGCCCTGGTCTCCTGGGCGCCATCTCATCCTTGGAACTGGGTGAGCTACCAGAAGAGACCGTGCAGTACACCTGCGGCTCTCCCTTGGTGGACACGTTGAACTGGTGCTGCCACCAGCAATGGTCCTGCACTCCCCCACCCCAGCTGCTCGGTTCTGCCCGGAACTGCCCTCTGCATCGCACCGGCACGGCTGCTGGAGCAAACCTGGCAGTGCCAACAGCCATGGCGCAGCTAAACCTGCCCCAGTGCCTCCATCCTGCTGCTCCACGGGTGATGATGGGGCAAAAGGGAGCAGGTTGGGATGGGCGGCCAGGGAGGGACCTCAGCAGCGGCATCGGTCTGCTGCTGCTGGAGCCCCTCATGCTGCACCCGCACCCATCCCATCACCCGCTGCCAGCCGTGCCACCTCTCCCCGAGCTGTTGGAGGGCATGCCGGCAAGGAGGGAGGGACACATGGGCTGGCAGGGCTTCCTAGAGACATAAGGCCACTCTGGAGAGGGGTCTGATTTCCTACCAGGGCCTGGGGAGCTTGAGAGCTGGGCTCCATCTCCTGTAGAGCGGGATGGCAACCCTGCCTCCATCACCAGTAACGATAAACTGGAGAAACCTCTGCACAGGGCTCCTCCTCTTCACTGCAGAGGGGTGTCCTTATGGCTCAGTAGTGCTATAAAAGCATTTAACTACCAGCATGATTTTTTCTTTGTTGTTCTTACCACTACAAAACATGCTCTCTGTGTATGTATGTGCATTTATGTGTGGGCCCACAGAATATAAAATGGGAATTTGGATTAAAGTCTGGAAAATTGGCACATGGGATGCAGGTATGAGGTAAGGAAGATAGTCCCATGTCTACTTCAGTTTGGGGGTCTATGTTTCATTTGAAGCCATTGCTATCAAATTTATGGCTCCACAAACACTCTCTGGGATTGTGGGAACCTCAGCCTGAGTTTGCACAATGCTCCTGAACCAGGACGATGTTTTAGACAGCAACAGAGCCGGGAGAAGAAGGAGCCAGGCACATCTAAACCTAATATTGCTCACCACCCCCAACCTCAGGAAGCCAGTGAACTCGGTGGGCACCGTTCCCACCAGGGGCAGCTCCGCTAAGTCACTGAATTTGCACCAGGGCGGCACTTGGCTCGGGGCGATCGTGCGCAGCACCGGTTAACGTGAGGTCACAAGGCTGTGCAGCTGACAGGTCACCACCGCCTCGTCCAGAGGACCATCATGTCTGCTCAGCTCAGAGTCCCAGCCTGACCCACCACCGACACTGAAGGAAGTTTGCTCCTGCCGGTGCCCACCTCCGCCGAGGAGCTGGGAAAAGTCCTAGGGATAACAGAAACGTCACATAATGGGCTCAGCTCCTCTTCCGCTGGGAGAGCCTGCGGTGGTACACAACCTGGAAAGAAGTAGGTTAATGCAAGCGAGGTTCTTTCTTCTGAATTTTGTTTTATACCGAGAGTTATGTGTTTTGGCAGACTTTTTGATGAATAGGTCAGCAGGGTGTGGAAATGTATTCTAAAGCTTTCTGCGTCCTTGCACATGCTTCAGGTTGCTGGGGATTTTGCCTACTGCTTCACTTGGAAAGTTTTAAAAGAAAACGCAAATTGTAGGCAAAGGGCAGAGATAGGTTTTTGTAAATACTTTTGGCACAAATTTTAGCCATTCCCTTGTCATTTGTGAAACAACAGAAAGAACCCCCACTCAACTGTATACGATATGAAAGTACTAGTTTCTCTGCTTACAAATGATAAAAAAACCATTCCAACCTGCTATATGCACCTCCAGATAGAATATGCGAATATCCATTAAACTGTCTTTGCCTCAGAATGGGTACAGGGTAAGTATGGGAAGAATCTGGACTTTTTCACATCTTCTTCCAAAACTAGCATTGGTAACAAGAAGATATTGTTTCATGTACTTCAAAAAGAGGTGGATGTTTCTACACACTAGGCTTTCAGAATCAAACTTCTACACCTGAAATATGAGAAAAATCATATGAGCAAAATACTAAGAAACTCTTTTCAGATGTAACCAGATACCCTGTCCAACAGACTGGAATACTTAAAATCCTCTTTAACCAATGGCATGTCAAGACATGCCTGCTTCGGACACTGTTAAGACATCCAGCCCCCATATTTTACATACCCTCCTAATTACATTCATATGTTTGGTTTCATATTTGACCTCTCTGTTGCAACAGTGTGCCAAGTAAAGCACTCCTCCTCTTAGATCTGATACAGGAATTAAGCTGGCGAGTGTGGGGGATTCACGATCATCATATCCCTCATACATACACTAGAGTGACATGGACCAATAAGCAGTACAACAAAATAAAAACACTTTAAAAATCCCCAGTGCAAATGTACACTTTTTAATTTAAAATATGGTCTGGGCTCTTTCTCTTTGCCTTGTGTTTTGGAGCACTTTCGTGTTCACACCTCTAATGCTTCCTCCACAATCTCAGCTTCCCTTTATTAGGAAGAAAAGACCATTTGCACAAAAATTGCATCATTCTAGAGTGAGAAACTGACTCGTCTCAGTTGTTAGGACTTCTGCCACTGAATCCAGTAGGCTCAGGTTCCCGGCGCACCGGGAATGGCTTTACATGAAACCCCCGACTGCACTAGGCAGTGGAAACACTGATCAGAAGATACCAGTTGCACAGAGAAATTTGCTGTTTACTTCCCTCTCCTAAATTCTCTAAGAAGCCAAAGCCAAAAATCACATCACTGTCAGCAAGAATAGGACTGGACCCTTTATAGATATAGATATAAAACCAGATAAATGTGATTCTTTGGTGCCAAATGCATGTGCTTTAAAAGCACATTATCAATGAGGAAAAGATCTGAAGGCACGGTGATTCCTAAATGGCGGCCTTTGGACCATTGGTGTTGTTTTGGGGAAGGAAACAGCAACGGCGACAGAAAGAGCGAAGCGGCTGGCAGCCTGCGCAAGGGTGGATTTCACTCCTGGCCCTTTCTCAGGCGAGACACAAGAGTTTTTCCCGAGCGCAGTCCACAGGCCTGGATCACAGCCCCTCAGCCTTCAGCACGTCGGGATTTCCAGATTCAAGACAATGCGTCTGGGATTTTTTGGGTGAGCTGCACCTCCTGTATGTTTTACTTGGACAGTCAGGTTTAAATACCATGCTGCTCTGCTCTCCTTTAGCACTGTTATTACAGCCTTGTTTCTGAGGCAAGAAGAGTAATCCTCATGTAAAAATAATAGTATTGCAGACCTAGACAGCAGATGGTGTTATTAAATACCTGGGCAAAGTCTAAGGTCATCATGCTCTAACAATTAACAAGCTATATTGTCTATCACTTAATAGGTAACCTCCTAGTGTGGGATGTTTGCAAGGCCAAGCAGAGTGGCAAGTGGTATCTTGTCCAAGCCTGGATAACTCTTCCAGTTAAGCAAATATTTGGCAACCACTTTCTTGCCTAAATTTGTTGCTACCAACACATCGGATAGAAATAATATGATTCCATTTAATCTTCTAAACGATCCCTTCTTTAACCAGCTACATTAGGTTTTAACTAGACAGCAACAATTTGAGCACTTATTGATAGTTGCCTGGCATATAGCTTAATCTGTAAGAGTACAGAGAGGCAAATCCTCAGGCGATGTAAATCATTGTGAGTTTGCTGCAAGGTATGTCTCTGACGGGCTCCAGCAAGGTACCATGCGTGTAAGGTGTGCTCGCCAGACAGCTTTTGTTGTCCACAGAGGTCTTCAGCCATGGAGCATGTTTCTTCTTAGTCACAGGACCACTCTCCTAGGGAAAGCGCACATTTATCTGCGTTGATAATATTGAAATTGAACCTCGGTAATATGTGGCAGGGCTGTCCTTGTTGCATGATCTAATAAAATTTTCAGGCAGAGCTCCCTCTAAGGATAAATTTTATATCGTAACAACTGCACTTCATCAGTGTTTCCCTTGATATTTGCCTAGCCTTCCCTGAACTTTACCTCTCAGCTGATGGGTGACTATTTCACTTCTTTAATGGCACTCCTAGGTGTGAGAGCAACTTTGTGTATATCTGCTCATTTACCCATTTTTTCCTCAGTTGATTCTTCCCTGCCAGTACGTCTTAGAGAGTTTGCCCAGCCCAGCTGCCCAGCCCACCCTATTAAACAGCCACAACCATTCCAGCTGGTTATATTTTCGCCTGAGCAGAGCAGCTAGCTCCCGTGGGCATACCTGGCATTCAGAAAGGCTACTCGCCCGAAGTGCAGCCTGCCTTCTCTTCTGCCATTGCCTTCTTTTAGAAGCGTAGATAAGGGCACCCGCGTCACTTTCATGGGTGTAGACCGCTCCATCATCTCTTCTGGGCCTTCAGGGAAGCCATGGAGGCTAAGCATCGCTCTTTGGGGCAGGTTCTGGCTTTCCTTTAATTACTGCAGAGTGGCAAGATGGGGAGCGGAAGCAGAGTCCTGCTGCTGCCAATAGTTTCACGCAGTACTTTTCCTCCGCAGTAATTGCTCTCCTGCTAGGATCCATGAACTTGAGAACAAAGTACATTTTATTATTTACAAGGGTTAGATGACAAATACAAACAGATGGTGCAAAGATGACTCCTAATGCATAGTGATCAAGGAATTTAATATTCATGGGTAAAGGCCTGGAAGATTAAGTAAACAGATTCACATATGCAGGGGAAAGTATCTCCTAACAATGCATAAAGTCAGCACAGCCTTTTGTACCCTGTTGCCACTCGGGTCAGGGCAATTAACATAAAGGGAAAGACTGGCCAAATTTTCCAGTCTTCTTCAAGCGCTCAACTCCAGCAGCATCTTTGTAAGGAAACCCTCGGAAGGGGTTTTTGCAAGACAGAAAAAAACCTTCTATTTTGCTATTGAAGAGGGCTGCAAAGCCTGAGTGTGCTCCAGTCTGCTGCTGCCCTTACATAAAGCAGTCTTACCTGAATGACGCTGCTGTTTTAGCTGGGACTGGTCGGATGACTTAGGATTACTCACCCGAGTGAGGGCTGTGGCACCGGAGTCTCACCACACCGCTTTGCCGTTAATGATACTTCTCGTGGCAGAAGCTGGGATTTTGCTGGTGCTGCTTTCACATGTAGTCATCTTGCAGAGGCAATTTCAACACTGATGAATATTACGAGTCAGGTCCTCAGTGTGAATCATCTTGTCCTTCCAGATGACTTTTTCTTTCTGCTGTTTACATCAGAGGCAGGGAATTTTGATGCTTTTTTGTGCCTGTGACTAAAGGAGCATTTCATATGAGAAGCGATTTCCAAACTCATTTAAGTCATCCCTCTATATATTTCCTTTTGTTGTTGTTGCTGCTCTCATTTTGAGCGTGAGCAGCTAGCGAGATGTTTCTAACTGAGCGCTGAAGGTACGGTAAAAAAGAAAAGCAGGGGCAAGACTTTATTGATGCATGTTGCTGGATTGCGCCCAAAAGTTCGCTCTGCGTCTTTGATCAGTCTTCCATTTTTCTTGTCCAGATCAGGTTGTGGAACAAACAGATTATCTGGGGTTTGGTCACCCCATTGGCTTACGCAATCACTCAGCCCCAGGAAGGTGTGCACGTGGAGTCAGAAGCTGTGGTAAGAGCAGGGCAGCAGCTCTGAGGTATCTGCCTCCCTGCCTTCTCTTACAAAAGCCCCTCGCCAGTGCAATATAGTGTCAGGATGCCACGGCCTGCAGAGGAATGGGAGAAACTAGGAGGTGGAGTAGGGCTGGAGGAGGGTCAAGCCCCAAGCTGCAGCGCACCAAGGGTGGTGGAAAGCTGCCCATGGGCGTGGAGGTGAGCTCTCCCACTGGCACTCCGCCTCTACAGCTCCGGGAGGAAAAATGACACTCAAGAAAAGGCACCATTGTCTGGCTGCTCGATTTTCATCCTCCTTCTGTAGCTGTAGCCAACGCAGCTATTCCTCTGTCTGCCTCACTGAAGACATCAGGATACTCTTTCTTAGGGTCTTGCTGCTCTGCCATGCTTTCTCCATAGCATCTGGCAGTGCCCTGGAAATGGTGTCAGGTACTTGAACCCTTGTGAAGGATGCCATGTGAGGAAAGGCATGTTTATTGCCACGGCTCCAAGTCTCAGATTTCCAGAGGGGCCACAGTGCGGCACAAGGAAGTCACGCTGCTCACAGCAGCAGGGGCAGAGCAGCTCCACGTCTGGTATCTGCTCAGAAATTTGTCTGGCTCTGTGGATGCATTCGGTTGATATGGCTATACAAGCTGGAATGTGGCCCAAGGTACATGGCAGAGAGACCTGCCCTGTGAATAAAAGCCTTTGTTAGGATGGATCCCATCTGTACATGATTTTATCAGTTCCACGAAATGTACAGGACATTCATATGGTGAAATAGGCAGAGCTCCTGTTCTGAGAGAGAAATCCCTTCTGTCTGCTTTTCCACGGGAGTCTGTTGCCATACGAGGAGGTGAAACCTTCTGCGACGCTGCTGCTGCTCTTAACCACAGGATGGGACGAGCATTGGGACTATGCTAACATAGTCATAAAAATAACATGCACGGAGAAGCATTAAAAGCACGCATTAAAAGCACACCCCCTAAAATTTGTCATTGCCCTCTTCTTTGCCTTCTCTTCCTTAAATATGGAGATACTTAAAGCAGTGTAAATACAATTCAGGCCAGCTAACGAGCAGTCCACAGTGCTGAAACACTCCTTGCGTCCAAGTCCAAGCCAGCTCCCTGCCAGCAATTTCATTTACCATATGTTTGGTGTGGTTTTTGGCAGAGTCAGCCTGAGGAATTTTTTTTTGGGCAGGCCTGCAAAACAGTTTTTCCCTGCCTCCACCCAAACGTGAGCAAGTCCTGTCTGCCACCGTCACGCCGTTGCGCAGGGTCAGCCTGGCTGTTTTGGGCAGAATTAGTCAGAGGGGCCACTGGAAAAAAGCCCAAAGAGGATTGATTCATTTTCTGTAAGAGTATTTGTGTTAAGGACACCGTAGGAAGACAACTTCTTCAGCATCACACCCAGCCGCTATTTTCGCTACTTTTCCCATCGTGCAGCAATATCCCCAACAATCACTGCTTTTTTTTCTTGCGGGAGAGGCAGCCCGAGGAGGATACACACAGCAGTAGCGGTAGATCCCAACACGAAGGGGAGCCCCGGCAGAGCCGGCAGTACCCAGCAGCAGGCCACTGGTATGCTTTCCTGCAGCCGCCTCCGTTTTCTGGGTTGCTTTCTGTTTCTTTGCTGCAAGCGGCTGTTAGGTTTGCAGAGGAAGCCGCCGAGGTGTGAGCCAGGGCAGGCCTCGGCACTGGCCTGCCTGTGCAGACCGCAAGCCCAGCTCAGGGCAGTGGCGGCCATCCCAGTCTCCCCATGGGCGCCAGCTCAGCCGCCCGGCCACAAAGCCGCCGGGTGAGAAGGCTCATGGCTTTCCCTGGGAAGGAAAAGGGAGGGCTGGGTACGCACCAGGAAGGATGAGCTCACAGGGGTGCCAATAAGGAGCAGACTTGGCAGGGTTATGACACTTTTCTCCAGGCATCAAGTCCGGTGTTGGGGATGGCTTGCCATGGCCTGGCCGCACTTCATGTTTCTGCTGCCTGCTGCAGGGGCTGCCCAGCTTGGGCAAAACCAGAGCAAACTGCAGTGTGGGGCAGGTTACTCCGGAAAGCCAGCACTGGTGCTGCTGTACCCTAACAGACCAGCTGCAGCAGTCCAGTAGTCGAGATGGAGGTGCTAGGCAATGCTGGAGGAACACACTGGGGTATAGCGTCCCATATCCCGGGATGCACTCTCCAGATATACCGACTGGCTGGTACCATCCAGCTAGGGCCCAGGACAAGTCTAGCCAACCAAGAGAAAAGAAAAGGGAATTTAAACACACCTCCCTGCCCTTTTTTTAGCAGATACCATAAGGTGGGAAGGTCTGGCTGCTTCTTTCCTTCCTGCCCCATGCTCAGAGTACATATTCCCAGGGCAAGAGCGCTATTTCACAGAGACAAGTCACGTTCCCCCAGCAGAGGAGCTCTGCAAGAGTCATGGGGTGTCTGTTCGCCAGGCACTGTTCTCTAGACTCGCTGACCTCAGGGAACAGCTTTGCCAGGTGAGCCCTCCAAGCAAAGATTAAAAAACCCCCAGTAGCCTGCAGGGCTGCCATTCCTCCCTCCCTTTCTGCTGAATTAATTGCTAGAAAGGCGGTGCAGCTGCACAGCAGCTAGGCACTCCATCCCCTCTGGAGGAAGGCATTAGCGTTTGGCCTTACCTCTACGTTTCTGTTCTCTGAACCAGTGTGTCTGACCATCCTGATTCACCCTGGAACCAGGACGTGGAATTTGGCCCGATATCCATTGGAAGGAAATGTAAATATTTATGCCTATAGCAGCTTCTTTTGCAAGCACGCTACCCTAGCAAGCGAGCACCTGTCCCAGCTGGGAGGCTTGCTGTGCACGGCGTGGGCAGGAGCATCTCTTGCCCTGCCTGCCTCGTCCTGCCCAACTCAGACCCAGCCCCAGGCTGCTCCTGGAGGCGCCGGTCTTACATGCCATAGGGCTGCCGCAGAGGCCAGGGAGCTGCTGTGCACCCACAGGAGGGGCTGGCCCCCAACCCGTGTGGGGCAGGGCAGGGGCTGCCCCCCTGCACCTGCAGGGGAAATTCTGGCTGAGTCAGCCAGAAGAGCGCTGAGGCTCCGGCTCCCTGCCTCCATCGCTCTTCCCTAAAGACACAAGCTGGCCTTTAATCAGAGCTAGCTATGTGCTGCTAACTGTCAACATCGGTTTTGTTCCACTAATGGGTGTTTGCTGTTGCAAGGCTGGAGTGTGTTAACCCTGGGCGGTGACTCGGCATGCAAACCCCTACCTTGGATGCGGGAGGGGAGCGGGGCGGGATGGCCGGGGCTGCCACATGCACAGCTGCAGGGTTTCTTTCTTCCCTTTTCTCATTGCGGGTGAAACGGTTGCAAATTTCAGAGACCTTTCTAGCGCAGGCAGACAAAGGGGGAATTCATTCTGAGCGAGGGAGTTAACATCAGTAAATAGCGAGGGCATTGCTAAATGCTAGCGACCGGTCTGCCTCCCCTGCAGAAGCAGCAGTGGGCAGAAGCAGGCTTAGCAAAGAAGGGAAAAGCAGCTGGGCGAGGGCAGGGATCTCTGCAGAGAGAACCCGGCGGATAAAAGGCAAAAAGAACAAAGGGAGAGACGCTGGGGAAATATGACGGAGCAGATGCATCGCTTATCGGCTCCCGCATCAAATAAAATTCCTAAGTGTAAACCAAAAGCAATGACCAACCCAAAGCTAAGAACTGGCCTATGGAAGGGATTGTGCTGCTCTAATCAAAGGGCCGAGATTAAACCATTTTAGTTAAAGCATTGCACACGTGGGCTGCTGATAGAAGAAAAAAAAATCTGGCTTTATGGCTTCCAATGAAGTATCAGAAACACGGTGCCTTCCTGTTGCAAAGTGCTGATCCCGTACAAATGCGTGCTTCCATTTGTTCAGATATTGTTGACGAGTTAACGCTGTACTGGCTGCCTTTATGCTGGATAAGGCATGGTCCGTCTTCCAACAGGTGGCTTCATGCCAGCAAAAAAACCCCCTGAGAGCCAGAATAAGCACATGGTACATAATTTTGGCTCTTCCAGCAGAAATGTGACTGGGAGTTCACAAATAATCCTGATCAATCTTATCCTGGGTATTGCCACTTGTCTGGTTTTCACTTAAATCAGAGCTATTTTAGTTTAATTGGCTATTTCAGTTAAATATATGTCAGTGCAAATGTTTCTAGCTCTTTAGCCCCAATATAACTAATTTTCCAGGGCAAGGCAAATGCCAAGAGAAGTGGTACTCGTGAGCCTCAGGGCGCTGACACATTCATGTGGCAAACACCTGCCCTGGTCTTAGGTGCTAGAGGGCCTGGGTGATGTGGGGGGTGAGCAGAGACCTTCCCTGGGGTGCTGGGGCCAGGCGAGGGCTTTGGGCAGGCCAGACGGGAGCGGCAGGCATCCTCCAGCCGCTGAGCCGGTGTGGAAACCTCCTCCCCCGGGTATATTACTGCAAGGTGTGTGCTTGCCTGCACACTCACCCTAACCTACCCTCACCTGGGGCTTGAACTGGCACGTCTGGCCCGATATTTCAGGTGACTGGAGTATACGTTCGCTTCTGCCACCTCCAGGAGAGGAGCGGCGCGGACAGACGTAGGCGGCAACATCTTCAAATTACAGCTTAAGCCACACCAGCCCATGAGTCAGGGCTGTGACTCGCAGGCAGAGACGACTTGGCGTGAGGGGGGATGCAGCTCCTGCCCCAGCTGCCTGCCCTGCCCGCACCGCCTGGCCACGAGCTGCGCGGCCGGTGCGCTGCTTTTGCATCACGCTGCTTTGGCACTAGCCCCGCACGGCGAGCCGGTGGCCAGCTGCACTCCCATGAGAGCAAGCAGCTGCACTCCGGGGGCATTGCAGCCCTCCGGCCTCGGCCCCCGGCTCCAGGAGCAATGCAGGTCGTGGGGGCATGTGCCGCTTCAGCGTCCAGCCCCGCACGAACTGCTCACAGCGTGGCCCAGAGACCCACGTGTCCTCTGAGTCCTCTGCACTCTGTGTCCGGGGCAAAAGGAGGATGGGAACCCGCCTTTTTTATGCAGCGGGGTTGGTTCAAATAAGTATTTAGATAGTAAAAATTAAACCTCATGCGTCCTGCAGCTTCTTGGGGTTTTGGGTTTTCTTTCTCTCCAAGAGACACCAGCCTTTGATCACTGGAGATCAGGAATATTTCCACTCATACACAGTTAAGTCTGTTGGTTACAAGGCACTCAGAGGAAATGAGGCTCCTGTGAAGGCCTGATTTTAGGTGCACGGATGATTTTAGGTGCATCAATGTTTCAGGCAACTCTGCCTTTTAAATGAGTTGCATGCAGCACACTGCTCCAAAAAACTCTCTACCTTAGGCCAGTCCCAAGGCTTGAATATTAATAAAGGAGTTTCCCTACATGAAGAGCATGTACTGCCTCATGTCTTATGCCTGCCTCAAGTTCAAAATGGCCTGGTGCGGCCATAGGAAAGTCTCATGTCACTGTCGCTCCCGCGTCAGCCACGGATAAATGCTGTGGACGATACTGTTCTGCTGGGATGCGCTTACAGGCGGTTTCAGCACAACTTTCCCGCGAGCAACTGAGTTGACCGGGGCTGTGTGCGACTGCATTTGGAGGACTCTGGGTGTGCCGGCTCGGGTGCAGGGCGGCAGAGCTGTTCGTCTCACTGTTTGTTTCTGCACTGCTGCTTTATTTTTAACCGCCAGGGCTGAGTTTCCCAAAAGGACAGCATCGTCACAGACAGCAGGGCCTTAAATTTAAGTGACAGGTTTCTGCAGTGGTCACTTTTTCCCAAAATCGGTGGAGACCACGGCAGTTATCAGAGGGAAGGCACTGGGAGCGGGCGCTCCATGTAGCCCACCTCCTGCCTGTGGCCCTGCCCAGCAGGGCTGGCGTCCCCCCTGCACCCTCCTCTGGGAGCAGGAGGGCAGGCCCGCTGAAGCAGCCGCTCTGCCGCTTTGCCTGCGTTATGGCAAGGTGACAGTCGGAAAGTTTCTTCTGCGTTTCGTCCTTTGAAAGGAGATGTTCAGCATCCCTGCCTTGCTTTGGATACCTGCCACACGAGGGGCTGAAAGCAGCGCTAAGTGGGACGGCAAGGGTCAGTTTGTCCCTCTGAGGAAAGCTGCCCTTCGGTCCCAGCGCACTGACGTTGCCGTGCTGTCCTTTGCAGCGCCCCAACGTGCAAACCTCTCCATCGCTGCCTGCACCGCCGCGCTTCGCGGGCGGCGTTACCCTTAACCACCCTCCGCCTTCCCGGGCTGGGGGGCGCGGAGGGCTGCGGCAGCAAGCCTGGGGCCCCAGCATCGCTCAAGGCGTTCTTGCCTTGTCGCAGGATCATTACGGTTGGAAAAGACCTTTCAGACCATCAAGTCCAACCGTCAGCCCGACACCACCGTGCCCACAAAACCGTGTCCCGAAGCGCCACGTCTGTGCTCCCTTTCGTGCAGGCGTTCGCCCCCAGCTGGTTGTCGCTTCTTTGAAGTCTGACATGCAGAAAGTGCGTTTACTTGGAACCGGGAAGGTATGAAAATGCTAATGGCGAGCAAACTGACCAGAGAGGGAAACATTTCCAGTTCTCCTTTTCGGGTGTTTTCCCAGCTCATAGAAGCGCCTCTTTGTGACGGCCGATCAGTAACGACTCCCGGAGACGTCCCTCATCGCATCTCCCGCCGGCGATCCCGCCGGCCCCTGCCAGGAGCGAGCGGCTGCCGGAGGCAGGCTGGGGGCTGGCTGCGGGGTGGCCACCGCTCCCCGCGACACAGCGCAGGCCCCGGCCTTACCGAAAAGGGTGACGCTGCCCCTGCGTTCCTGCGGCAGGCAGCGAGCCGCTGGCATCGCCACACTTTCGTTACCTCTTTTTTACGCTTTCAGATGAACAGACCTTCCTCTTCCCCTCCCTGCCCCCTCCAAAGGTTCGCAAATCTGGGAAGGAGCGGTGAAGGACGTTGTGCAGGGTGGGGCACGGGCGGCAGCCGTGGGGGTACGCCAGGGTTTGCTTCCCCGGGAGATGTCTCCCTCCAGGCAGCCGCCCCTCTCAAGCCGTTTCCGAAGTTTCAGGCGGGCTCAGAGGCTTACGTCTGGGACCAAGTTAATAATTCTTTTTTTTTAATTATTTTTAAGCCAAATCATTTCCTTGCTCCCCTTCACATGAGAAGGGAATGGGGCACCCATGGCACGGCAGGCCCCAGAGGAAGCGTGGGTCTGGGGGGACTCATCTCTGCTCCCACAGATGCCCACGCAGAAAGCCAGCCCTCGGAGGCTTTTAGGGCAGGCTGCGGGAGGCTGAGATCGCGTCCATTAATTGTTCCCTTCGCCTGCTCTTCCCTCGCCTGATTACAGGTTGTCTAGACTGAGAAATACAGGTTTTGCCTTTGCAGCACGAGCAGAGCAAGGTGCGACACACCGCCCTCCGCGCAGCGGAAAGGGGACGTCAGTGCCTGCTCGAGGAGGCTTTCTCTTTCGGCTGGGGCTGGCTTTACCTCTGCCAGGGAGAGGATGGGGCAACCCCTGCCCGCGCAGTACCCGCGGCTCAGGTGGGGCTTTGATCGCCAGGGCACTGAAAAATGTCTCAACGTGGATCAGAAAGTGGTGGGATTAAACACAAGTCACTTCGAAGCCGCTGTCGGTTGGTAAGAAAATAATTTAAAATTAAACCAGTTCTGAAAGTATCTACCGCAAGTGGTTACAAGCCTGAGTGTTGTAAAACTGGACCGTTTCCTCTTTTCCTCGCAACGAACATGTCCTTGATTCCTCCTTTAGGCTGCTTTGGCAATTCTTGCACAGTAATAAAAAGGCATGACACAGCATATGTTTTGCGGCTCACCTTGCCAAACAAAATTACAACGTTAGTGTAGCTTCTTCGCCTTTGCATAATGAACTCTACAAAGGAGCTAGAGAGAGGGTAAGCATCTGTGCCAAGATAAAAGCAAAAACAAGAAGTACGAAGGTCTGGTTTAAAGCAGTCTCCATTTAAAGTAATTCTTTTAAAAATGACTTATCTTGAAACTGTTACAGACAGTTAGGGAAAGTCATACAGTTTCTAAATGTCTGTTATGTTTTAAGTCTGCAGCTACGTTGCTAAGATTTAAAAAAAAAAAAAAAAAAAAGATGCAACTTTGAGAGCTCACAAACGTGGCGCAGCAGAGCATCACCTGCAGAACACGTGCCGGGGCCAGGAGGAAGCGGGCTGCAGAATGACGGCTCATTCCTCGCTCCTCAGGCTCGCTGGGCATCGCTTGCGTTTTTAATGGCATTTGGGACAGTCTTTGTGCTACGGTGAATTGCACTAACTGCCAACGAGAGGAATTTGGTGCATGGGGAGGAGGTAGATGGGGCAAGAGGTGTTGCCCAGTTGTGCTGCCTTTTTCATCACCTTACTGTCATCCCTGTCCCTTGGGGACTTGAAAGGAGAACGTGGACCTCACTGGGCAGTCCAAGGAAAGGGAAGGATTTCCGTGTACAGAGGATGATGACGGGAAAAGAGGACATCCTTCAGTCCATGGATCTGCCAGATCTGTTCCAGGAAAAAGGCAAAAATCTGCCCCAACAAGCCCACTGTGCTTATGCCAGCTACAAACCCGTGGTAATAGCTGAATTAGGATTCGGGCAGCCTGAGTGATTCAAACACTGAACATTAAAGAACAGATCTTACTTCATTAATGCTGAAGACAAAACTACCAGCAAAAGATCTGGCCCTTAGTTTCTGGAAGTCCAACTAAGTCAATTAAGAGGAAAAAAAAAAAAAAAAGAAAGGGATGAGGAAAATTTTTCCATCAGCTATGGCAGCTGGCAGCAGCGAGGTCACTCAGGTAGAACAAAGATCCAGCACTCCCTTGCTTTTAGGCAGACATGAAACCTTGTCATCCTTTGCTATCACATCCAATGCCCTGTTGTGCAAAGTACTGTACAGCCACAGAGACGGTGTCAGTCTGCCCAAAGTCCTTACAAAGACCTTTGCCCAATGTCTCTGCAGCCAAAACTTGTTTATTAAAAGCTTGATTATCAGAAATGAGGTCCAATCATTTGATGGGTACTGGATATGTTCATGCATTAAATACACTGAAATATCACCTGGTTATCCTAACCCTTGTTTGTCTAAATCACCTTCGCGTCCACTGTGATTATACTATGGGTGAGATTTGATAGCATTTGCTAATCATGTAAGAGTTGAGCCAACAGCTCTTCTTTTGGTAAGAAAAGGCATCAACCAAAATCAATGACTTAGTTATTCTTAGACAATGAAGACGAGAGAAATCTCCAAATACAGTGGAAAAACAAGTCAGTGTTTGAAGAACAACAAGAGGGGGAATCAGTGTGGAGGGAAATGTGACCAAATCTGTGAAGCACTGTTATGTGTCTGACAGTACTCATCTTGCACAAACCACCCTGAGATGCCCTTCCAGCTCTCCGTAAGCACAATTTCCCTGGGATACTTCAAAACCAGCTTCATTCCCGGGCCATCTCCCCACAGTCCATGTGCCCTTGGAGGCTAAGGGAACACCTCCATGACCGTAGAGCAGTGCACCCAGGAGGTGGCTAGCCCCCAGGAGGCATCTCTGAAAAGAGTCAGAGATGCTTCACGCTGAGATGCGCTTGGCTCATTTCCTGTGCGAGGCAAAGGAGATCCAACCACCAATCCACAGCCCAGCCCAACTCTGTAGGTGAGCGCATCCCGCTCGGCGTCAGGGGTGGCTCTGAGGATGCTCTTTGCTGTCCACGTAGGATTTATGGGTCAACTTCAATGCTTCTGGGCATCAGCATCCCATTTTGGATGATCACTGCTAATTTTATGGCAGTGGGTGTTTGGCAGCGGTGGCTCTGAGCCAGCCTCAGCGTGCCCTACCCACAGCGTTGCGTGCACGGCTGGCTCCTGAGCTGCAACAGAGAGCGTAAGGCTTCTGATAAATCAAGTGTTTCTGATTGTGACTGATTTCACAATGTGATTAAAATTACCCAGGGAAAACATTTCAAATGTTCAATAATTTACACCAACCACCTGTACTTTTAAAGTACCTTTCTCCATTCCACTCCCTTAACTGTACGGGATTCTTGCCATGTTCTTGAAGCAGTTTCTTTCCTCACTTCATCTCTCATTGCTGCTGAACACTCTAGTAATAAATAAAAGTGCTGTATGGGTGGAGATTATGCTGGGGATGAAAAAATGCAATGCCATTTATTATAAAGTAGTCTATGCAGGCAGCTGATCTTAGCATGCACCCTCCACCCTTCCCAAATCAAGGCAATTTGCAAAGTACTATTGCAAATTTGGGTTTATATTCCAGTTTGCTTTTTATGATTCTTATTTTTAAGAAAGTATTTTCAAATACTTTTTATGTTAGGTTTTTCTATGCTGGCTTTTCACTCTTTTCAGCGTTAGCAAAGTCAGGCCTCCCCTTCATGGTTTAGTTTTGAGAGGTTTTAAATGTAAACTTGGAATTCATATCACACATTACTGAGGAGCAGGAACTGCTTTTTTGTTTGTTTATATATTTTATTAACTAGGAATTATTTTCTCTCCAGCATGCTTCAGTCTCCTACAAGGTCAGCTCTTTGGTGAACTAATTCTTCAGCATGAATGAGAACTGAATTGGTGGAATGAAAAACTCAGTAGGGAAAAGTTAGGGTAAATTGTCCTTCCAGCTACTTCTGCAGAAGTGCTAAGAGTGTGCCGAGTCCTGGGACCAATGTGCGGCTTTTGGTCCTCTCCCGGTGAAGTCAACAGGAGATTTGAGCAGTGGGTGCTACGTGCAGCGTTTTGGGCAACTGGGTATTTTCAGAGGAGCTGTGGAAAGCCTATCTGTTACAGCATGCTTTTGCCTGAGGTGAGTTACTTTTAATAGATGTTTTGTTTTAGGAAGCTTGAAATGATGAGCTGGCACTGCTACTTTTGTTTTTACTTCAGGGAAGATGAGCTATACGTTCAGGGGGTTCTCTGCTTGCCAGCAGTGTGATTTCTTTTAACCAGAATACCATTTGGTTGATGTAAATATGCCAGTTGTCTAAGCCTCTAAGTATGTGTTTAGAAAATAAATACATTACCTATCCATGCCTTCATGGGGAAGCCTTTCAAATATTCCCACCTTTTTTTCACGGCTTTTTTTGAAGCATTGCAAGGTCTTATCCAAAGTCCAAGAGCATGAGCAGGAGTGTTCTCCAACTGATGACGATCGATTGTGAATTAGATCATAAAAGAAGGATGCACTGTGACAGCACTTTGTAAATTTCTTTTTAATGAGAAATCAGCTTTCTGAGACCAGTCTGAGCAAGAGAGTATGCAGCACTTAGCACCATGGCTCACCCAGTCAATCCCTTGTGATTAGTTTATTCTCCTTGAGGTCTGAAGGTCTCTGCACTTTCCCAAGGAGCTTCCTATGACTCAAAGAGAAACCGTTGGAGGACGCACCGGATCTACAGCTGCTAGATAAAGAACAGAAATCAGACTGGCTGCAAGAATACCAGCTATCAATGTATCATCATACCTCTTCTATAACAATGGAAGAGTGTTTTCTTTTTACACAATTATATCAAGAGAGGAGTCAGTTATAAAGTTGTAATCATACGATTGTTTGGGGTGTTAAAGTCAAGTCAACAGCTCCTTTAGAAACAACCCCAGCCTCTGGGCAGACATCCATGGGAGCTTAGGGAGCTCTCTTTGGTTCTGGGTGCCTCATAAAGAAACATCATTTACACTGAATTAATTAGCTGCCACTTCGCCCTAATGCCAAGACTTGATGTAGTGAAGCAAAACTACAGCAAAGTAATGAAATCAATAATGCTATTAAAATAATTTGCAGCAGAGTTACTGGCCACCCTGCCAACAATACTGACAGGCAAATATCTCAGTACCTAAAGGGATGTCTTCAGAAACATGCCAGAGCCACAGATGACAGCCAAAAACCAACTTGCCTTCACCCTGCTCAGGTGAGCTTTTCCAGAACAGCACAGGAGCACACGCCCGGACACAGCCACGAGCTGGAAGAGGGTCAGCTTGGGTGGGACGGCAGCAAAGAAGAGAGGACAAGTGGCTCCCAAAAGGAAGTTTTTGGCTGGGAGTTTTGCACAAGAAAGCTCTTCTAGTACTAACGCAGCTAGAGTGAGACATTACTGGGAACAGTGCATACTGCACCCTGGAAAAAGATTAATCTGGTCTTGAAGGCCAGATGCATCTTGGTTGGCCCTTGAGAAGCTGGAGGCTCTGGCTTATCATGAGGACTCCTCGATGCTGCAGCGATGATGACAAAAGAGTTCTGCTTGGCCTGAGTCTCCATGTTTAAAAACACACTTTAATGTCAATGCATAATTTAATGAAGAAGATTCTAACTATATGCTTACTACAAGTGGAATTTCAAAATGTTTGCAAGGTCTAAGCCCTCTCATTGTGCAAAGACCATAAAATTTCTAACACAGACAGACAGACCTGACAAGTATTTTAATAACATGCTTGTACTGTTCATGTTTTACACAAATAACACAAATATTTCCACCGCTATTAGCCACATCTCCTGGAAACTAATGACAAGTTCATAGGCAGGGGCAGATAATTGTGAAACATAATACTAATTTTTCCTGACACAACTAAGTGCTAAATATGCAGGGTCTTCTCCGTCCAGCTCTATCCTGGTACTTTTTCTGTGCCCTTCCCTGAACTAACTGCAGCTGCCATCTCTTCAGCTTCTTCCTGGCTCGCTACTCTGCAAAGTTTTATTCTAACTAATACAGGGGAACTGTTTTCACAGGTAAAGGTGAAAAGCAACTGGGGTGAGAGTGACCTTGAAGTGGTAACAGTCATGATTTCAAGAAAAGGAGGCAGGGGAAAAAAAAAAAACAAGGACAAAACAGTGGACTTCGAGGAGATAGACTTTAGCTAACTCATGATGTTAGTACGCACAAGCCCAGAGGAACAAATCCAAGGGAGCAAGGACATCTGGAGAGTTGGCAGTGCTCTAAGGAAGTTGTATGAAAGGCACAGTCACAAAAGATACGGTGCAGAACTACTTGTGAGCTGCTCAGTACTGGGGCAACTTAGCACAAGTACTAAGGGAAGGTAGTAAGGTCTCAGCTGGCTAAGTCATGAGTTCTTCATTAGTTTCAGAAGTGCAGAGGAAGCACACAGAAAGTGGAACTAGGTCATGTTACTAAGTATAAAAGAACAGCATAAGCATGGAGGAACAACATGAAAAAGATGTAAGTGATGCAACAAGCAGTGGGCGTGAAGTGTATGCGCTCGTAGCAACAGGAGGTCCAAAGAGAGAGCAGGGTTTCACAAGGAGAAGGAGATGCTGAGTGATGATGCCAAACATGCGAAAGTGTTTGCTACTTTTTTCTTTCAGTCTTTGCTCAAAGGTGCCCCATTTAACACAACCAGCATTAATAGCCCAAGGGTAAGAATACCAGCTGCAAGAAAGAATGAGGAGGTCAGACAGTGTCTAAATAAGTCAGATATATTCCAGCTGACGAGAATTAAAAGCCTTCTGCCATACTGGGGAAAGCAGCTGAAGCCCGCTTGGTGCCATCAGCACAGAAGTCAGGGGTGGGGGGACATGTTTTTGCATGCTGGGAAAGGCAAGCCTAGCACCTACAATGAAAGGCAGGGGACCAGGAGGACCCAGGCATCAGGGACCAGGCAGATTAATTTCAATTTCTGGAAAAATACTGGAAGTGGTAATTGGATAAACTATTTTCCAGTGCCTAGAAGACAACAAGCAGATGAGGAACAGTGACCACCGATTTGACAAGAACAAATCACATCAAATCAGTCTAATTTCCTTCTACAGTAGGTCTTAGATCTTAGAGCTTGATTTTAATAAGGCTTTTGCCATCGTCTCACCTGACACTTTCACAGACCAAGTAAAGAAACACGGCTTAGAAGAAACTGCTATTAGAGGAGTGTACAGCTGGTTGGAAAACCAGACTAAGAGCAGTTACAAATGCTTCACTGTCAAACTGGCGGTACGTATCAAATGAAGTCTGAAGCCATCTGTTTTATGTCTGGCAGTGTACAGTATTTTCATTAATATCTTTGAAAAAAAAAACCCAAAAGTAGGGAACACTTATTAAATTAGCACAGGACACCATGAAGAACAAGCACTTTGGAGAACAGGAGGAGAATGCAAAAGAGTCTTGAGAAATGGGAGAGAGGGATGGGAAGAGAAGCGCCATTCAGTAGGGACAAAGCAGAGCTCTGCACTTGTGTAGGCGTCATCAGGGACTACAAGACCAACTGGGGAACAAGCAGCACAGCAGCAGTTCTGCAGAATCTAGGGATGACAGCTCAACATGAATGAGCATGGTCATGCTGCAGTAAAAAATGAAAGTGCTCTAATGAGGTGTACAAACAGAAGTGCAGCCTGTGACAAAGAGGAAACCATTCTTCCCCGGTTGTCTATGCTGTCGAGGCTTCAGCAGAAGTTTTCATCTGTGCAGCTTTGGCCACTGCAGTTCAGGGAGACTGAGCTGATTGCAGAAAGTGCAAAGGAGAGCAATGGCAATCGTCCAGAAAACGTGTCGAGTAGGAAAGGATGAATAATCTAAAACTGAAAAACTGCATTGATAAGATTGTCTGTACCAAAGTGTGGAGGAGAGGAGGACATGGTAGTGGTCATCTAATATATAAACCAGGAAAGGAATAATTTTATTTCTAAGTCCATTTGGGGTACTAGAGTAACAGTCTTAATTTAGAGCAAAAGAGTTATGCTAAAAACCCTCCCAAGAGCAAGGACAGGTAAGCACCAGAGTAGGTTGCCCAGACGGTTGTAGAGTACCCAGCGTTAGAGGTTTTTGGGCACTGATGCAAAAAGCATTAGTCAGTTGATCCTACCTGGGGCTCGGGGAGGAGCAGCTGGGCCAGCCAGTGATCCTGCCAGCCCCACCTCTAACAATTTTCAGGACAGGATAAGCTTTGTGATTCAACTCTATCTGAACATCTCAAAGACTGGAGGCCATTTCTCAGTGAGGACAACTGAACCAAGCAGAGTAATTGTATCTTTAGCTAACAAAATAGGTTTAGTTAGAAAAAAGAGGGCAGCAGGAAGACATAAAACCAGCATGAATCGAGTCAGTTTAATACAATGGCGTGATGTTAGAATTTGCTTGCAGCCTACTTGGTGTTGTCCCACTGACAAAAGCGGCATCTTGTTGCAAGCCTTTGGGAATCTGCTGCTACAGGTTTCCTCTTGCAGCTTACTGAGCAACACCGTGGCTCTGAATAAATATCCTCACACTCACCCTTTCTTCTCCTTTACCTTGACAGTAACCTCTTCTCTAGTGTCCTATAGGGACTGTCCTGGTGTGGCAAACGCTGCCGATTTGCTGCCTTTAGTAGAAATCCTTGCCTCAAATGCCTCTTTTAGCTGTAATATCCCCAGCACCCGCAGTTCCCTGCCTTCCGTTAGGTGTCTAGAAATGCAGCTCTGTTGTCTTCCAATTCATGTTATCCCTCCCCTCAAAGTCCTCCAGGGTTTTATATCATGCAGTTTTGTAGCCCTCTCTGCTTATTAACCTCTTCCCCTCTAGTCTTGGTCTCTTCTGAGGACTCTCTCTTTGCCACCGTAGACTTCCACACTTCGTCACGCGACATCTGTGTCGGACATTTGCCTGGCTGCCCGCAAAGCCTAGCTCTCAACACAGGAAAGGGCAACTCCCTCTCAGGTGAAGTCAAACGCAAAGCAGCAGCTCTGGTAGTCCTCAGCAATCCCATTTGAATCCTCTCTCTTGTCCGGAGACATTTGCTTTCTCCCTTCACCAGATTAATTGGTTTCTCTTTTCTCATGACCCAGCCTCCTACTGGTACAGCGGAATAGGTGGCCAAAATAGTGCCTCCTGACCTTAAACACCTGAAGGTTATCTAAGAATGGGGGCTTGTGGCACAGGTAAAATCATACCACGTTTTTAAATAAATGCTGCAGGCGGGATCCCTTGAACTTATGCCTTGGATGCGATCATACACTGTGTAAAACATGCAGGCTTGGGTATGTTCATTTTTTTTACCACTTTTTAGGTTCTGGTTAGCTCTATGTACTGATCTGACAGTTAGTTCATCAATGCAATACGCGTCGTTACGCGTGTCAGATATATAAAACGACGCCCAGCCGTATCTTTGTTAGGTGAGCTTTCACCCACACACGCTTGCTGGCGTGGCCAGGGGTAGGTGCACATTAGGCGCGGGAGGTGTATCCCTGTGCCGACACAGTCGGGCTCGTCCCTCCCTGGGGCTGCGTTTGCCGGTGTCAGTGGGGGACCAGGCTGGCGGTGGGTGGTCAGGGGGCTGGGTCAGCAGGTGTGCAAGGACGCGGATGAGAAGCGAGTGCATGAATGGGCGAGGAGCCTCTCTTAAGGCCGGTGCCCAGAAGGAAATTAGGACTCAATTTATTATATGGCAACTGGAATCCCCTCCAGACTTCTGTGTTCGTGGAGGCAGAGGTCGGTGCGAGCTGCAGCTCAGAGCAGACACGTGCAAAGGTGAGGGCTGATCTGGTCACTGCGTGGTGCGAGTGGCACTTGTCTCTAACCGCAGAGGAAGGGCCTTTCACCTTTCCTTCCAGCTCTCCCACTTCCTCTCGCAAAAAGGACTTAAAAACCACGAAAGAGCAGCCCCTAGAAACTATCATGTTTTGGGGAAATCTCACAGGCAAATACGAGACCACAGGACAAATATTTCAAACCAGACCTGCCTGAGATGATCTTGCAAGCAAAACAAACACCCCCAAATTCTGTAAGTATGACGATGGAAATGACAAAGCAGGGAAGCAGCTGCAGAACGGCACAGGTGGACACCAGCCACAAATCACACAGGTGAGCAGAGCATTACATACTGTACACAGGAAATGCTCGATTTTTCTTTTCGGTATTAATAAAAGAAAGCAGTAGTGCCAATGATTCCCTCTGTGAATTTTGGGCAATGTATGGGAAAGCAACATGTGCCTTGCCGACATCCAGGAGCCTTGCTCTTCCTGCAAGAAGAGACAAAATTTCCCTGTTCTTCAGGGGCACCAGCCAGCCAGATCTCTGTACTCGTTCCTCACAGTTTAATTTGAAATCTAAAATGGCACATGGCTTGTGCTTTTATTGACAGCTGTCATTCCTATTAACATTCATACATTTTCAGGGCTTCACAGAAAGAGCTGGGTTTGGACCTGTGCTAGAGGGACCCGTTCATCGGCAGTGATGGCCACCTCCAGGCCTGGCAGCCCCTTGGGCTCAACGCCGTGCACGATGAAGAGCTCGGGAAGGAAAGCCAGGACAGGCAGCGGGAGCCAGCTCAAAGAGCCTGGCAGACCCAGGCTCCGCGGAGGGCATTGCGTATGCGCTGCTGGGGCCTGGCGAGTGGAAGGGGAGCGTCTGCGGGGTCGGTCTATCAAGCATCTGGGGAGCGGGGTGATGTGCCCTGCAGTAACTGCTGCAGCGTCCCCGGCCAGGAAGCGCCAGCAGAAGAAGTGTTATGACAGCGCAAACAGTTTGCCTCCATTGCAAGTGCGATAGGAAGTGACACTGCAAACAGAAATGTAACCTGTCAAGACCACGGCTATATGCTTGGGCCCATCAGCTTGTCTTTGAACCAAGAGCAGTCCCACAGCTCTCTGCTTCCCAAAGTCTGAAGGCATCTGCACACAACCAATGTCCTAAAGCTGCATAACCTGCCTGAAAACCCGCAACAAAGATACACCAAATGTCTGACCCTGTCTAAAGGGATAGTGGTTTTAAAATAAAAGAGGGTGGATTTAGACTAGACATAAGGAAGAAATTTTTCACCATGAGGGCGCTGAAACCCTGGCCCAGGTCGCCCAGAGAGGTGGTAGATGCTCCATCCCTGGAAACATTCCAGGTCAGGTTGGACGGGGCTCTGAGCAACCTGGTCTAGTTGAAGATGTCCCTGCTCACCGCAGGGGGGTTGGACTAGATGACCTTTAAAGGTCCCTTCCAGCCCAAACCGTTCTATGATTCTGTGATTCCATGTGTGTACAACATTCCATGTCAGCCCTAATTGCAGCCAGCAAGTATAAAAGCCTTCAGTGCCAGCACATGCAATGCCATGGTGGAAAATGTTAGAGAGGATTAGCAGAAGCCCCCAAAGAAATAAAATCTCAGCTAAAGGGACTTATATTGGGGAGCACATTTGTCTTACAAGTGCTGTGGTCTGAAGCATAAAACCAAACAATACCGAGTGTTTGGAAAACTGTATGGTAACTGTAATGAACATAATCATTTTGCTGAAGTATTCTTTACCAAGGGCAACCCTCAAAGACATGCGTTGATTAAGGCAAAATCCATGGATGCTGGCCCAGCGCTGGAAGGGCTTCTAAGGATGAATGCTGGCTCTGTGCCCACTAACTTGGCATTCGAGGTGGCTAACTCCGCTGAGCAAAGCGGGGTCACCACACAGCCGCGTGGGTGCCTGCTCTCCACACTGACCTTGCAGGGGGCACAGCTGGGCCAGATTTGGTGGAGGAGGTCTTGGGCTGTGAGAAATGTAATGCCCCCCGTATGGGTCACTTGCTGCATTGCAGCCTGGCTCGGGCTCCTCCATCTCCCATTGGAGTGCAAGATCACTCAGCCCTTCAACTCACTGGCCGTTCCACCAAAACCTTTCCAGGACAGGCTTTTGTATTCCTCTCCAGCTGCTAACAGAGAGGCAGATGGGGAAAAACAGAAATGTTTCCATGATGTTGCTGTTCCCAGCTCCTTCTCCCACGCTCCTGGGATGGAGGAAATCTTGACATGTTGCTCACCAGCCTGTGAGGGAAGTTGGGAGCAATTCCTGCAGGCATCTGCTCCAGTGCACAGAGGCAGGAGACCCCAGTGGGCTTTTGCATCTCTGCCTGTGTGGAAGAAAGGAAAATGTGCCTTACTTCTGCCGTGAGACTGGAGGAGAAGAGACCACTAAGCCGCTGGGGCATCAAGACGCCAGTGGAGCCAGCAAAGGAGTGCAAGTTTCTGAGGCAGAAGCCAATGGATAAGAGATGGTTTTAGAGGCTACCAGGGAGATGATAAAAGGTGGAAAATTAAGGAAACAGAAGCCAGGAATGAGGGATGAGGGGAAGACAAGGAACAAAAGCTCCAAAGAACAACAGAAAAGACAGAGGGTTTAAAAGAAGACAGGGGAAGGAAGGAAAGAGCTACCCAGAAAAAGGATGGAGCAAAAAGTGGTGACAGAAGTAACTGAAAGCAGAAACTTCAAAAAAGGGCACTTTATAGTCAGGCACTTTGGAGACCATTTTTGTTGGCTGTGCTTAATAGGGTCCTGGTCTTTGCTAGGCATTACCATAATAGAGTTGTAGAAGAAAAAGGCAAGGGGTAAAACAGATACACAGACCAGAGGAAAGGAAAATTCGAAGTCTGAGAGAAAAGGAAAAAAAAACAAGGGAGGGACATATTGAAGCTGGCTGTACTGTCTTTTTTAGTGTTCGATAAAGTTACACCCTACAGATGCTAGAAATTTAAGAAGCACAAAAGCTTGGGTTAGTGCAAAATCCTGTGGCAATGAAAATTGCATTTTGAGGGGAGCAGACACGGTTCCCAGGCATCCCTCATCCAGGGAGGTGACTGAGACCATCTCCTCAGGCTGCTGCACCGCTGAGCACCCTCCCAAGCCCAGCCCTGCATCAAGATGGCCAGCAGTGCACCCATGAGGAGCATGTGTTCAGCTCAAAGCCATGCCATGAGAGACATGAGGCCAGAAGACATCAAACCATGAATCAGAAGAAATCACAGCTGGGCCGACTCAGCCCCTAATGCAGATCTGAAGCCAGGATCCAGCCCCTGCCACTGCCAGGCCCAGTCAGTGAACCCTGTGGGTCCCACGAAGGGGAATGATGCCTGTTCAGTGCTTTACAACAAATGGAAAAATCCTCAGGTCATCTGCTCCTGGTGCTGCTGACTTGAAGACTGGTAGCAACAACAACAGTTGCTTAATGAAGTTAAAGGAAAACAGACCTTGCGTGAATATGCCATGACTCTGAAAATGCTGCCACAAAAAAGGTGTCAATGCTTAATTTTTGATTGCAAATAAAGCCTTTCACAGGTGTACATGCGCACATGGGTATGTGCAGAGGAGGTTTAATGCTGCTTGCTGACCCCCCGGTACAAGAAGGGTGTGCGGGGTGTCCCCTCTCCCATGCAGCACATGCACGCAGAGGGCCAGCCAGGTCACTCATACCGTGTGGCTCTGTGTGAGACCCCCCTGGAGGTCACCTCCAGCTCTGGCACACCAAAACACATGCACACCATAAGTCTTGCAGTGCCAGAGCCGGCCATGAAAACATGGCAACACTGGATTTGCTCCATCCACAACAGCCCAAGAGGATGAGCCCAACGTACACGAGCACCCAAGCACCCGAGCCGCCATGCCAAGGGGCAGGGGTGGCTGGCACCTGAAGGAGGCATCACCAGCTGGCTGGGGGGCCGTGGGTGGGGGACCCCTGTACTGGGGAAAGCTATGCTGAGCACGTTTGGGACAATGTCCAGCTCATCATCGCTGTGTTTCTGGACGCCTCCCACGGCATGCTCAGGAGCTGTTTGGCTCCACTGGTGTATTGCATTTATGAGCCACTTCTAAATTAAATGGAGGCATAAAGACAACATTGATAACTGTGAAGCTGAAAATGCAGGCCACAATATGCAAACAAAATATGCTGAAGCCCCGTAATGGCCAAGCAATTGAAACAGAAGAAGAGCCTGTATGAACGTGACCAAAGAAGGTAAAAAACTTTTTTGAGTGCTGTTTCTTGGAGACGGAAGAAACTGTCTCTGTTAGGCAACTGAGCATGTGAAAACCTCGAGCTAGTTAACAACACACAGAGCATTACATGTGCACTGGGAGGGAGTGTGGTCTGGGCATTGCCACAGTTCAAGAGAGTGCCCTTTCATGTATTTCCCAGGAGCCTGGACAATTACTTGTATTTGTATGAGAACGTCAGGCCGCGTCCTGCAGGAAAAAGAGGGCACAAGGGAGCCAGATGGCTGAGCTGACCCGTGACTGCTGTTCCCAGATGAAGCAGGAGCAGACAAGAAAGGATCTGGCGGAGGGAGGGAAAAGGCGGCTGTAGGCAGGTCCCACCATGTTCTGGACCTCAGCTTTCCCATCTCCCACCACGCTCCCTCTCTCCTCCAAGCCTGCTTCCCACCAGCCTTGTTCCTCTGCCACCTCATCCATCATAGCAGTAGTTTTCTAACCCTGGTAAGAAACAGCTTACAAATGTGTACCCTGAGGGACAGGAGCAGAAACCTCCCCGCTGCTCAGCACTGTTTCCCCACGCAGGCACCTCCTCGCACCCCTGGGCAGGGCTGTAAGGTCTCTGGCAGCGAGGGGACAGCTTCTGACATCTGCCCTTCACTTCCAATCCCCTGTTGATGAAACTCAGTAAGACACCCCCGAGGCTCAGGATTGGAACTCTGACACGGGGGAGAGAGTTCTTCATCCTCCACGGCTGGTAGGTCTGCCCAGCAGCCTACCTCGCGCCAGCAGCGTCAAAGACAGGCAGCAGATCCCAAAGGCTCCGAGCAGACACCTGGCCTTTCCTGCAGGGAAAGCACAGGGTGTAAACATTCCTAGAGGAAGGTGTCGGCGGCAGGGACACTGGCTAGCGCCTATACCTGCCCCACGGCAGCCTCTGTTGTTATTCCAGCACTACAGAGAGGATGTAACGGCGCCGGGTTTGCTGCCGCGCCGGAATCCGGCAGCGTTTTCCACCCGGCAGGCTGCGTGGGATGCCCACCTGCGAGGCAGCGGTCCCCACGGGCCGGGGCTCCCCTTCGGTTTCTGCTGCCAGCGCAAGGAAACGGAGAGGGCAGCCAACAGGCGGCAAAAGAAAGTCCAAGCACCGCTTGAAAAATAGTAGTAGTAACTCTCAGGGCTAACCTTAGGTGTCAGAGGAGTCGATGCCTCTCTTTTGAACGTACGAGCAGTTTTGTGGGTATGACAGCAGCGCACTCCATAATCCCTTCCATATTTGGCTTTATTGGCTTATTGTGCAAAGCCATTAGAATGAGGATCGTCTCTCATGAAGCTGTTAATGGGATGCAAATTGCATGAAAGATTTCTCCGCATCAATAGAAAACAACCTAGTAATAAGTCCTTGCATAAAAATCTGCTACAAAGGACATACTTTGAAAGAAGCAAAAATCCTGTGTGGCTGAGGAAGAAATACATTTACCGCGTGCAAATGAATATCGGGTTTGGAACTAGAGGTTGAGAGCTGCTCGGATCCCAAACAACAAATGTGCCTTAACTACTGGGGTATAGCAAAGAAGTGGTTCACGCAACATCATGGCTAGAGGGAGCTGAAAAAATGCGATGAATAAAAAAGTGCATTGAAAAATGCTGTTTCGGGCTGACCAAGCCTGAATCTGTGCTGAATTCAGCAAAGACCCATGGCCAAAATATATATGTTGTTTGAATAAAATTATAAGCCTAAGTAGCTTGCTCTATGTGATGCACTTGTACTTTTCATGCTGAAGTGATGCTTCAAGACTGAAATTTGACTTTCAGTAAGGTAGGAACACATAAAACTAGCATGAACTGCCAAGCAGTAAGTCAAGAGAAATGTTGTGCTTAATCATCTGCCACATTACTTTTTTTTTTTTCCTTTTCAGTGTTGACATCAGCGTGACTCTGATTTCAGTCCGTTGTTTCCAGCAAGCACGCAGCTGGACTGAACCTGTTATCGTTCTCCAGCCCGTGCCACCGAGCACGGCCGCTCTGCCTGCGTGGCGTAAGAGGCAGAGTCCCCAGCACCACCACACACCGCCCATCTCCCACATCATGCCGTGGACGTGCCAGTTCTGTGCAGCCATAAGTGCCGGGCACCGGAGCAGTGGGAAATACCAGGACAGGCAGAGCTGCTCACGTGAACCCCCTCTGACCTGCCAACTTGTGTCAGTGGTGGTGGGCTGCCCTGGGGACACCTGCTATGCAAAGCCTGGAAGACAGAGAAGAAAAGCAGCATTGCTGGAATTCCTTGTCCTTTTTTTCTGCCCAGATCACCCATGCAGGACAGGAGCCAAGAGTTCCCCTCCAGGGACACTACCCTGTCTCAAACATGAAAGACCAGGCTTCTCCCGAAATAACATCCAGCTCTTGCTTTACTGCCTGCTAGGCTCAGCTGATATACACGGAGGAGCCTAAATAAAGAAGTGCTGAACTCATTGCCCAAGCTTTTCCTCACCGCTATCTGCATTCTTTTGCATCCATTAAAAAACAAACAATCCTGTTTCCTGACAGCAGGGAGGAAAATCACAGGGCTGGGTTGTTTGGGGTTTTTTTTTCACTTGCAAAAGGCACTTGAATATTACAGAGAGAAGCAGCTCTGCAGGATCTAGACAGGGAGATTCGAGTGGCTGGTAATAGACAGTGGTTATGGGAAAGCAGAACAGACAAGAAATCCACTATCTCCATCTCTCAGGGGTGGGAGGAGGGAAAGAGGGGAAAAGAAAAAAAAGTAAGCGTTGGCACTGCTCTACCAGCCAGATCCCGGAGAGGAACCAGCATACTGCCCTGGCCCAGAGACCCTTCTTGGGCAGGCTGGGTAGATGTTAGCCAGAAGGGCTGGGGGACAGAGTCTCCTTTTGTTGCGGCAACGATTAGATCTCTGAGAGAGAACTAAAAGAAATGACGAGTACAGAAACCCACAGCAAACAGCAAAAGCCGTCTCCAGACGACAGCGGGGCACAAAGATAGCACTGGAGGCTGCGGTGCTCCTTGGCGCAGGGCTGGCCAGCGGCGGGAAGTGCCTCACATCCTCTTCTCCGCATTGTTCTCCCAACTCCTCCGGTGGCTGGGAAAGTTTCTTCCAGCGATTTACCCCGTCCTCACCCTGCAGCTGGCCGGCCTGCCACTATTGATTCACTTCCCCAGGCATTTCTCTTACTGTCATGCTCTTGTGGCATCAAAGCAGCCACTGGGCTCAGGGAAGGGGGCGGCCGCAGCCCCACGCTGCCAGAGGAAACCTTTCCTGCATACCAACATTTTTTAACTGCAGGGAATGGCAGCGGCATGAGTAGGGGTAAATAATTGCTCAGCTGAGGTACAGGTGGATTTAGGAGGCATTATGTGCTTTATGTGTGAGGCGTTTCAGTACCCAGTGCCACTCCATTAAGGCTGCTTTCCCTCCCTCTCATCACAAGATAAAAACCGTCGCACAAAGAGCCCTGGTTTTAGATGTATAATTGGATCAAATTGTGTGTATTGACCTTGTTTGGTCTATTGTGCCTTTGTTTTCCACTCCAGCTTGCACCAGAGCAGGTAGCGTGTTTACACCGCAGTCAGGGTGACCTGACTTGGAGCTGGCCTGGTTTTAGTCTTTTCTTCATGGACAGGGTGAGTCCTTGGGAGAGGGCTGACGTCCTGCAGGACAAGGCTGGGTCTCGCAGCCACAGAGCTACACATGATTGCTAACATGTCATGTCAAGGTAAGTACCGGCGATGGTGTGGTGGACCGGAGGCTTCGAGAGAGTGGCGTGCAAGCACAGAGCTTTAACACCAAGGTTACAGTTAAACCTCACCTGGGGCTGCCTGTTGAAGTAAAGCAAGTTTTGTTTAACCGCAGGAAAGAACATCATGTAATAGAAATCTAATTACGGTGAACAGTACCCGATGTAAAGGTTATAGTTCATGGATTAACAGCTAGAACTGACGCTGTGAACTGGGAGCTCGTCTGGAACTGGCTGAAGGGGAAAAGGGCACACTGGTAGTTAACGATCTTGGGCACCGACGGGATGCAGTTGTGGAAAGACGAGCGCGCTCCCAGGATGCGTGGGAGGGTACGTCCAGCAGAGGAGGTAAAATACAGAGGTGCTGACGTGCACAGATAGGTGCCGAGATGCTGAGGGCCACAGGGACTCTCCCGGGGGCCTGTCTCCCCTCGTCACCCTGTACAGGAGAGAACTACTGGCACGGAACAGCATTTCCCTGTGTGGCACGAGAGAAACTGGGTTTGCCCACGGCTGTAATGCAAAAGGTTTCTCTCTGGCAGAGCAGTGACGTTCGGGACCGGCCCAGCAGTCAGAGCACTGGGTACAGAGCTTTGTGACAGCCAGGTCGGATCAGGACTAGAGCAATGCGAGGCAGTGTCTGACATGGGAGAAGCCAGGATTCAGAGGACGTCCTTCCTCATCCCGTGAGCCTAGGGAAAAAATAGAAGCTGAATGGAAAATTTGCATAGCTGTTTGAGCTGGTAGGGAAAAAAAAAATCCTACTCATGTGCCACTGGAACTCTTCTAGCGCTGGAAGTAGCCAGCCTTTGATCCCAGGCCTTTAATGCACTCAATAAAAGGCACGATGGCTGAAAATCCTCTCTTGTGTTGTTGCTTACTTGGCTTAAAAATGCATGGTGCCATCAAAGTCATCTTGATGGCTACAAGGGGAAAAGAAGAGTGAAAGAAAATGAAGGATTTCATGGCAAAGACCACCAAGCGCCGTGAAGGGCAGGCGGGCAGGAGACACCGGTGCTGGGTGTGGGGAGAGCACAGAGGTGACCTTGCGTGGCATGTTTAAAAATAGCAGATGCCACCACGGTTCCCACTCCGCGGGCTTCACGCTCCCTTCTTTGTCACAACCCGACACATCCCCTCCAGCGCTACATAAATTGTAAGTAATTTAAAACCGCAAGTAATTACTCTGGAGAGATGTTTAAGTACCCAGATCTTCAGCAGCTACAGGACACTTACCAACGCTATGGGTGTTGTAATGCAAGAGCAGAAGGTGTCCCGGCGGGTGCCCGTGTCGCCGCTGCCAGAGGAGCCGGCAGCCCCGGCACCGGCGGCACAGGGAGGTCACCCGCCAGCAATCCCCACAATCGACCTCTTGTGTCGGACGTGTGAGAAAGCTCTCCCTTTCCTGTCGCACGCTGCCGGAGAGCCATGGCAGCTGCGGGCCCCCTCCGACGCCCCGGCGGGCCTGAATAGACAGAGCCGCCCCAGAAACACCCAGATGTGTGCCGGGTTACTCAGGATTTACCGGCAGATCTTGCGCGAGATCAGCATCAGGCCAGGATGCTGCTGTCTAGTTAATTCACTTTTTGTGATCTGATTTCCTTACTTTAACTCTTTTCGTCCCCCCGGCATCTTGAAAGGAAAGAAAGAAGTGATCCCAGATGCCAACTCCTTTAAAGGGTCTCTGTTTGGTGTTCGCTCCCTGACCTGCGTTCATTGCTGTAAAATCTCCCCATTACTTTGATTTAATGCACATGCTAAAACAAGCTGCCAGTTACACTGGTGCTAATGCAAGGTGGATCCAAAGATCCCTGCGGGCAAAATCTGGCCTTCCGTAGCAAAGAGGTTGCTGTGCAAGCTCGGAGACGAGCGATAGCTGCCCGACTTACAACATCTCAGCCATTTTCAGCATCTCGTTCCCTCCCTCCAGAGCAGCACTGAGCTGGAGTGGCCCTCGGCAAGCCACGCGTCTCTGCAGCGTGGTCCACACCTGACCCAGTCCCTGGGGAGCAGCTCCTGTGGCTTTTCGGGGGACCGCGGACTGCAGAAGTCCCTGGGCTGTGTGCATTGTGGACCCCTCCGCGAGCTGGAGCTCATGAAGGACACATCATTTCCCGTCTACGGAGAGGCCCTGGCTAAGCTATGGAGGGTGACTTCAGGAGAGCCGCAGAGTGAGGTTTTTTCACCCAAGGTACACTGCATCCGTCTAGTTTACTGGTCCTCTGATTGAGACCTAGTTTTCAGGGTTGAGGTGTTCTCCCACAAAGTGAAATTTTTATGGCTCAGCCACATTTCGTGACAAGCCTCCAGCTTGTCTAAGATCCCCCTGTGAAGCTGCATTTTTCAGGCTCTTTGTGCAAAAATGACATTTAATGGAGGAGCCTCTCCAGTGTGTGCACAAGCAAGGAGTAAAGAAGACACAACATGCAATCCATAAATAGAGACACTTTAGAGGCTCTTTAAACATTCACGCTTTTTGCATAATTGATGACTCTCCATAATAGATATGGATGATAAACAGCTTTAAATAAAATGAAAATTTATCGTTGTCATATCATTTATCAGCATTATGTTAAACTGGAAAGTATGGGCAAAATATCACCATGTACTCAAACGAAATTGGTGGAAGTGAGAATAATTCAGGTGCCGGGTGATTGCAGTCATCACAGTTTTTAAAGAGATTGCCAACAGCCAAGAAACCACACTAGAACCTGGGAATCAGAGGAAGAATTTGTAGCATCCAGGTACAAACCCCTGGGCTTGAAGAGGGCGAGCGAATGGATGAAGTAGGGGTGCAGGCTGCATCAAAGAGAGGAAATACAGCAGCCCCTTGGAACTTAATGTCCATCTCTGTGGCCACCCCAAGGGCTATACTGTGAAAGGTGAGGGGGAACAGCAGGGGGATAAGCTCTTGCATATCCACCATATGTCATTTCATATCCCCTCTAGGTCATTGGGCACCTTTGGAGCCACAGAGCCTCTGTGGCTCCCAAGGGCCAAAAGCAAGTCTGTTCTCCAGGGTGGTTCTCCATGGGTCTCCATTTAGTGCTTGTCTACATTAAGGTAGGCACCCACAGCTAAGCAAACCTCCTAGGCTCCCACGATGCTCCATGGAAGAGGTGGGCGCTTCCAGCAAGAGATCTGTCCCACTGAACATGTAACCAAGTCATGCCTGGTGAGATATGTTTCTCCTCGTGCTCTATGAAAGGAGCAAGGATGATTAGTTTGGATGGATGGCTGTGTGACTTTCAAACTCCCACAGCCAGCTGAGATGAATCCCACCTCTGAGAAGGACAGGGCTTTCCCAAGGGATTTTAAGTCACTCCAAATTCTTTCAAAGCGTGGAGGCTCCTGTGTCAGGAAAGTAAACAAAATTTCTTAGTTATGATGGCAATGGGTATCACGAGACAGTTCAGCATCTCAGCCACAGGCTGCTGGGGAACCTCCTGCGCCCCGAAGCTTCATGTTCCCCGTGATTTTTCAAAAATAATTGACAGAGGCTCAGCAGGTCAGCTAACTCTCCCAGGGTCCACCCTACCGCAGCCTGCTCGTGCAGATAGATAGGTTTGATTTTTCCAGGTATACTCCTATCAGCTCTTTGCTGATATCTTTGTTGACAAGGTCAACGAAAAGACAGACCAACCAACCAAACGTAACAAACCTACCTTTGAAAAAAAGTTAGGAACTATTAAAAAAAAAAAAAAAGCGGGCTTTTCTTACTCGCCTGCAGCATTTTTAAACCCATGGATGGGAAGAAAGGTTTTCACGTCACTTGAAATACAAGCTGTGCTCGAGGGACGAGGGGTAGTAAGCGCTTCCTCTCACCAAAGGCCAGCCAGGCTGCGAACAGCAACTCGGCGAGCTGTTTCAGCAGGGTGTCTCAGCCTTGCCACCGAGGGAGGGTGCTTCAGGCTCCCGGACACTTCTGCGGCTGCATAAGCCGTCGGGGCCCCTCCGGCTCTTCCCCGTTGACTTCAGGGGAGTTGTTTCATCTTGCCCACCCCTCCCTCGCCGCTCGGAGCCTGGCCTCTCTGCCACGGCCAGCAGCAGCAGAGCTTTTACTGCCCAGCCCCAGTGGGAGACTGGGAGAAAAGCTGTTTATACCTGGAGGTAGCTGGGGTTACCATCAATTCCCGTAGCTTTAACAGAGAGCAAAGCATCCCAGACAAACTTCTATTGCTCTCTCCCTCTCCTTTTTTTTTTTTTTTTCTTCCCCTAAGCTAAATTTGCAAAGCCTGTCCCTGACCTCCGCTGGACTTTGCTGCTCTGGCTCGTCCCGGCCGGACAGCCCGCGCGGCATCCTGCTGACTCCGCTTTGGCCGGGGGTTCGTGCCAGCAGGTCCTCCGGCAGGAACGGGGCCCGAGAGGACAGAGCAGCCAGCCCAGCAGGCCTGGCTCCGAGCACCAGCCCTGAACTCTTGTGCAATCTTGCTTGAAACAAATTCAAGTTGGCCGGCAGCGGAGCGTGTTGCGCATGGCCTGAAAGCTGGATCGAGTACCGTAAACAAAAAAGAAACAAAAAGAGAGGGAGAGCGCTGGGTCCCACGGTGAGGAGGAGCGCAGGCGTCTGAGCCCGGCCGAGCTGTGCTGAGCGCCGTGACGAATGCCAGGCGGCAGAGGGGCCAGGCCGGTGGGGGACGAGGGGCCGGGACCCCCTGCCATGGGTGGGAGCATGGGGCGGAGGTGCTCATGGCCCCACAGGCTCTGTACCAAGGAGCTGCAAGTACAGGGGTGTGGAAGGATGGAAATGGGGTGAGGGGACAAGAAGGGACTCGGAATATGGCCACAGAAATATATTCCTCTGGGGACAATTCTAGCTGGCGGGTGAGGAGCAGCTTGAACCCCTGCAGCTCCCAGCGGAGGAGGACACACAGATGAGAATCCGCTGCAGACGGTATCTTCCACAAGGGCTGTTCCCACTGTTTTTGAGAAGGTGATGGAGGGGAGGAGACTGCTCTACATGAGGGGCCCTCAGGGATGTAACTCGGGCCCATCCAGTTATTTTGACTGCGCAAGAAGTATTTGCTCCATCCAGCTCAGGCACCTGGGTACGAGGCACCCGGCAAATGCACCGGTGATGCTCCTCGAGGGGACAGGACCAAGACCGCTCCTCTGCAGGAAGCATGGCCAAGGGAAGGGCCTGTGTGGCCAGGGTCTTTCTATGCCTCAGCAGTCCTACTTGGCCAGAAGAGCTCCTCCGGGCCATTAGTAGTCGGTGTAAAATAGAGCATCCCCCCCCACCGCGCTCTCCCGCGCCAGCCGCCGAGCTGACACGCGCTGGCCTGCAGTTGGAGGAGCACGGAGCCGCCGGGGAGCCGCCGCTGCCGCAGCCCGTGGAGCCTTGGCCCCGCGCCACGGAGGGGGCCTCCACCCAGGGGTCCTCTGGCCACGGCTGGCAGACCCAGGCCAGCATGGGGCGGACGGCAGCAGAGAGGAGGAAAGCAGTAGATGATTACAGGATTAAGACTGGCCGATGAAGCAAGTGAAAAGAGCTCAACACATCTAGTTTGCCTGGAGGAGACAAGGAGCCCACAAGCAGCTGGCAGGCTGGGGGGCAGGCCTAGAGCCTGGAGGGGAACTGCTGATGCCAAATGCAGGGCGAGATGTGCTTCCTAACAGCAAAGCACAGTCGACAGCGACGGAGTTTCCCAGAGGAAGCCCCGTCACTTGAATCGCTGGAAACGAGGCTGGACAAAATGCTGGATAATGTCCAGGAGAGGATAACTCTCCATCAACAAGGAGAGAAGGATGAATAAGATGAATACCTGGGCCTTTCCTATCTCCGTGAATCTACCAAATGCACTCACTCTTTTTTCAACATCTGAAAAAAGGTGTGAGTGCCTTTCCTGAGCCATCAGCACATCTCAGCGTGGAGCCGGGACAGGCAGAGGCCCAGGTGGGAGCACGCTGCCATCCCCTCTGGCACCCAGGAGGGGAGGCAGCGAGTGGCTCTTGCCCCTCTCTTGCAGAAGGGCAGTCCTGTGAGCAGGCAGGTGCGGGAGCAGCTCCGTGGCGTCTCTGCCCATCAGCGCTGCGGCAAGCCCCTGACCCACGGTGAGGCTTGACCAAAGCCACTGCTCTGCTTTGCGAAGTGCTCCCCAAGCTGTGCCTTACAAGCACTGCAAAGCTCAGGGCATGGTTGGCACTCGCCTTGCGCCCCCGGCACAGCAGCACGTCAGCTGGGGCGAGCAGGCGAGGGTCGCTGCTGCAGGGGGGTGAAGCTGTTGGGGTCGGGGTACACCGATTTCGTTTCGTGGTGCCCTCCTCTTCCCGTGAAATCCCAGCGCCTTCGGCAATCTGTGCTTCCCCGGGGAAGCCTCCCCTCCAGCTCCACTGCCTCCCCAGGACACGCTCATGCACCCCCTTCCCGGTGGATGGCAGTCCCCATCCTGGGAAAACTGCTCACATCATCACAGCCTCTCTCCTGACAGCTGATTCTGTAATTATTTGGTTGCTGTTAATTGCTAATTAATTCCCAAGTTGTGTTATTAGCAGGTGGACCAGGGTGGCGTGGCTGCCGCCGGGCATGCCGCCTGGCAGAATCACGTACCTCATCGTGGGGAAGCGCTACCGAACTTTTTAGGCCATCGCCTAGTTAACCATTAACAACTGGTAAAATCCCAGGTCCCCACGGAACAAGGCAAGTCCTCTCAGCACTGTTAGAAAATCCTATTTCTAGTGGGTTATGAAACAGAGGTTTTGATGTGCTGCCAGGTTTGATGTGGAGCTCTGGGAGCTGAACACTTGCTGCACTGTCAGCCGCCGGCCGAGTGCCGCTTACATAAAGCTTTCCTAGCAACCTCGCTTTGTCGTCTACGTCCATCTGTCCGTCCGTCCATGTGTGCAGTGGAAAAACTGAGCGACTCGATGAGGAGCTGGACCAGGCAGCTCTTCCCATGCTGACAAACATCCAGTGGTCTGCACCCAGCCCCGAGCTGGGGAGCTTTTCCATCGCTGAGCAACCCTTCACGCAAAGCCCCCCCGTCCCCTTTGGGCCCCTTCCCCGGGTCTGCAGCGACAGGAGGAAGCGAGCATCACATCCTGCGGCCTGCGCCAAGGAAAACAGGCGTGCTGCCGCGAGGGAAGCAGGCGCGGGGCGCGGGGCGGCAGCCCGGCTGGCCCCAGCCTCCCCGCCAAGGGCTGCCCACCTCCTGGTGGGGGGCGATGCTCGGCTGCTGGTACCCCTCGGGGTTCCCTCGGCAACGGGGCACGACTCTCCTATTTGGCTGGCAAAGGGACCAGGTGGAGAGAGGAAAACGCCCAGGGGAGAAGATGTCCAGAAGCAGAAAACTGCTCTGGGCTTTGAGGGGAAAGGCGGAAAATTCAGCAGTTTCTCCTGCACATCTTGCTCCCTGCCCTCCATGGCCAGCAGCAATTAAATACTCTCCTAAACAAAGTCCTTCCTTAACCGAGGGGGCTTCCCTCTTCCACCACCCCATAGCACCCCGTGGGCCCCCAGACACCCCTGTACCCGGGGCTGGGTAGTCCCAGGCCTGCCATTTCGGGAGGCCGATGGGGGCTGCTCCCCGCTCCCAGGCCCTTTAAATCGGCGCCCGCGCCAAGGCGATTTCTCCGCGGAGTTTCATAAGGAAGCACATGACGAGGGCAGTTGGAAACCACAGCTCTGCGAGTGCTGATTACAGCCTACTGAGGAAAAGGAGATTTTTATCTTGCAGGAATTCAATTATGAGAAGCAAAAAAACCCCAAAATGCAGCACGTCTGGTTTGGTTTGTCCAGGCTCGCTGCACTTCGGGGGCTTTAATTTAACAAGAAGGGTGTGCAAGAGCTACCTAAACCGTCGTGCTTGCTGGTGTGTGCGCGGTGCTGGGTTTTTTTTTTTTCAGAGGAAAAAAAAAAAAAACCCAAAACCACCCACCCCCAAAGTCACCCTGCTGGCAGCTGAATGCAGCAGGGATGATGTCATTGGAACAGTTGGAGGAGAAAAGAGAAAAACAAGTCTGTGTGTGCTAATCCTGTTTGCTGCCCTAAAGGGAATGGAAAGCCGCCAAGGCGAGGAGTTCTGGGAAGCCATATAAGGGTGCCAAACAAGCGCCGCCGCCAACACGGGGAACTGACATCTTTGTTCTCCCGAGCTCGGCAGCCGGCCAAAGGCCTCATTTCGGCGCTGCGGCATGATTACACTGGACATCTGCCAGCTGAGCGCTCTGAGCCCCTTTTCTTCTCCGTAAGCTTTTTGCCAAACATGTAACAGTTGCCATGGCAGTCTCAAGTAAAGTAAAAAAAAAAAAAAAAAAACCCACACCAAAAAAAAAAACCCTCCACATATAGATAGGATAGCGAGGGAGATTAAAAAAAAAAAAAAAAACCAACAAAAAACAACAACAAGAAAGCAGAGGCACGCCTTGCTCCAGATGCGCCACATGTGTGGATATAAAAAGCGAGCGAACCTATTAATCAGAGATTTTGGGGACGGAGGGAGGGCGAGCGGCACAGACTGGAAGGTGACGTGAGGATAAAACAATAAGCGCACACAGGCACACGCACACCGCAGCGGCCGGGCAGCCGGTGGTGGGCTGACCCAGTGGTCTCCTCCCCTGCCTGCATGCGAAATTGCAGGCAAGCAGGATTTAAAATAGAACAACATGGTGGCACTTTCACTATTGCTTGCCTGCCTGTCTGGGTTGTTGTTTTTGTTTTTTTTTCTTCCCTTCTCATGTTAAAAAAAAAAAAGAAGCTGCTCTGAGGGTGAGAAGGGGGTTATTTATAAGCTCTGCATCGCAGAGGGAAGCAGGCAACCCAGATCTGGTCATGTCTCGGGGCGGAAAACCCCGTTTCAGCTCGTGGTGCAGGCCAAATCATATTATTTCAAGTTGCGCCCTAAACAGTTAACAACCAGCCACCCAGTAGTCCCATGTTTGTAACGAGTATTTCATTTAACTAGGCAAGCGCTGCCAGACCCCGATGGGCAGATCCATGCACATAATAGAAGAGGTGTGGTCCCCGCTCGCTTTCTTTTTCCACCCGGAGAGGCGCGGGCTAGTTTCATTTTACAAAGCAGCTATATACAACAAGTTCGCTGCCCAGTGAGCTGGAGTTCATCCGACTATTTATAATCGGGTTTCTTCTCCCCACGCCCTCCCCGCAGGCAGCGGGACAGCCGCTGGGTGATGGCGGCCGTGTTCGCAGCCAGCCCGGCAGCCGATACGGCCGCGGCATATTCGCGGGCGAGGTTGCAGCAAAAGGACAGATAAGGCTGCCCAGGATGGGATGCAACACCCAACCCGCCCCCGGGGCACCCTCCTCTTCAAACCCCCCACGGGCTGCTCCACCTGCCTCCCCAGGACTGGGGTCACTTACGGAGCACAGGGCATCACCGCACCCCGAGGGCATCCCCAAAACGCAGGAACTGCTGGAGCAAACCTGGTCCCACACCCCTCGAGCAGTAATGAGCAGTTGCAGTCACCCAAGGACCAGCCCGCCTTGAGCAAGAGGGTGCTGGGAAGGCAAAGAGCCCCCAAAAAACAGGGCAGTGAGCAAGTTGGGTTTGGCCCCTGGGAGCCTGCGGCAGCTCCTCTGACGGCTCCGCTGGAGCAGAGCGGGCACGGAGAAGAAGTTGGCTGAAAAACAGCAAAGGGCAGCCATGGTCACAGGCGGTAGGGAAGGAGACTGGACTCTTGCTCTGCCTTGCTGCTGCCTTCCTGCGTGGCCATAAGTCTCGCACCTATGGTTTGCTTCAGCTTCCCGCTTGTAAAAAAGAGGACGTGTCTCAGAAACGGGCTGAGAGTCTTAAATCATTAATGTCTGTGAAGTGCTTTCATTTCCTCAGATGGAAGCTCTTACTGATGTGTGAAGTATTATTAGGATCATTAACACTAATAAACAAGGAAGTCAGGGCAGTTTTATTTCTTGCTAGGGCTTACACGAGGCACGAGAACTCAGAGGGTGGGGAAGATGCTGATTTGCCCCACAGCCTCTTCGAGGACTCACAAAGGCGACCGCCCCGCCGGTGCTAAGCTCAAAGGCAGCGTCTGTGAAACACGGGGAGAAGCCCACTGGAGACCTCCCCGGGAGCGCTGGTTCCCCGGCAGCCCCACGGGGCTTGCAGCCAGAGCTCCGGGCCACCGGCGGGCAGACCCGCTCTGCAGCACCTTCATGGCCTCCACCGCGTTTAGTGGGTGGCCCAGAGAGGGGAACCTGTGCAGAAGGGGATTTTTGCCTTTATTTAGGTGCCAGACTCCTCCCTGGGGTGCACCTCAACCTCTAAAGCAAGGACGGGCTTCGAGGCATCGTACCTAGCGGTCTGAGCGGATGCTCCCCCACTTTTATAGAGAAACTGAGACACAGCGTTTGCTGAGCCAAGAAAAGCAGTTTTCCTACCCTGGAGGGAGGGAGGGAGAGAGGCACCTCTGCGGAGCGATTCACCCCCATGGGCTGGAGCTGCTCCCTCACCCTCACCCAGTGACCACCGAGGCCCCTCAGGCACCGGGGCATCCCTCACCCCAAAAGTGATGAGCCGCCAGGGATTTTCCCAAGGTGGCACGGGGGGAAGCCCTTGCCCACCGCCTCGATGCTCGGGTGGGCTGTGCAGGGCTCCGCGCTGCGGCTCAGCCCCTATCCAAGCTATAACCCCCCACTGAGCGGTTGTTACTAGCCGGAGGGTTATAACCTACCGAAAACTTTGCCAGCACGTTTTCATATATTAGAGCCTGGCTGTAAAAAAGACATTTCAGGGAGGGGGATTAACGTTACTCGGTTCTGGCCAAGTTAATAAAATATGGTCTGAGTTACTGCCAGGCTACTTAATTCATTTTTATTCAAAGGGCTGGGTAATTTCCCTGAGGTTGGCTCAGCGGGAAGCGGAGTCAGCTCCGTCTTTGTCCGCTCCTGCATGTCACCTTCCTGGCTGGCGACGGTGGCTGTGTCCCCGCGGAGCTGGCAGAGCAGGGAGCAGGGGGACTCCCCTCCGGCAAGGCAGCACGTGCCGGGGGCTGTGGGGAGACATCCTTCTCGGTGTGGACCAGGAGGGAGCTTGGGCTTGGGGCATGTGCTTGCGCAGGCTGCCGGCCGCATGTGATGTTATGGACGGCAAGAAAGGCGGTCTCCTCACGGGTGCCATTCCTGCAGGCTGGTCCAGAACGGCTGGGGTAGCCATCAGCCTCCAGCTGATTATTTCCCCCTTCATTTCTAAAACCAGTTCTATTCCTTTACCCACCTGCATGGCAGAACAAATCATTGGCAGGCATTACGCTGCCTGGCACTAAAAATCAGCGTACAGGCACATTCCTGCATGCGCTCTGAATCATCACGAGGCTCCCGAGCTTTAAATGGGAAGCAGAACGCGCCGCTTTCTAGATAGACAAATGAAACTTTACACAGTCCTCTTGCTTTAGAAACAAGCTCTGAATCATGCAGAGGGTGAAGTGCCAGGAGCGGCTCCGCTCTCATCCTGGCTCCACCGCTTACTTTCTGTGTGGCCTTCGGAAAACCTCTGAGGGGGTAAATCCTGGTCCTTCCCCCTCCCCGCCGGCAGCCCCCGGGCAGGGGAGGGGTGCGGGGCTTCATGCACTGGGGGACAGAGGAAGTAAATGCTTCCCATAAGCTGTGATACCACGCTCCCCAGCAAAACGTGGCTCTTCTGCTTTCTCCGCCTTTCGCCCTGCTGCCGGGCTCCCGGCAGAGAAGGATGCTCCCGGTGCCAGAAGGTGCTGAGCAGCGGGGCTGGGAGCCACAAAATGAACTCTGCGAGGCTGCGCGCAACAGCTTTTGAGCTCAGAGGTGGAGGTCCTCCTGCTACATTAATAAAAGCCCTGATTCCTAGGTAAATAGAGTGCATTAATATTTATATTAGGAAGCTTGGAATCGTGATTTAATACTGAGGAAAGGGCTATTCTTACACAGCGTTCGCAGAGCTTCTTCTAATACAATATTTCCTAACTTCAGACGTGGTAACCCAGTAAGCTCCATTACCGCACTAATACTATATGAAAATGATCCTTTACTATAAATCATACCATACACCAAAAAGGATATAAATAGAGCCCCAGTGCGGCATTGGCATGCCTCATATTTCTCTTGGTTCACATTAAATGAGCCACTAAATTACAGTGTCCTTCTTTATAATATCATCCTCCAAAGCCAAGCATTTTGTGTGTTACGCAGGGCTGCTATAACAAGAGAAATTAGTACGGCTGGTTTAATTCAGCCAGGTCTGCCATGCATGTTACAGGACAGAGTGTTAAAACGAGCCGGAACAAGAAATTTCGTTGCCCTTTCAAAAAACCCACCGCTCGGAACGTGTGATTTGAGCGGGGCTTTGCTAAGGCCTGACACGCAGCCCCTCCGGAGGGGTTCAGCTGCCCCCTCGGCTCCGGGAGCGGAGAGGTGAGGGCAGCGGAGAGGACACCCCGCCCCGTCCTGCTGCGGCTGCTCCGAGAGCGTGCGGCCCTCGGTCCTTGGATGCCCTCTGGGGAGGCTGGGGGAGCGTGATGGGGGGATGCTGCAGGGGCAGGGGGACCCCCCTTCAGATTGGGGTCCTGGTTTTCATCTGCTGCTGGTTCCTCTGCTAACAGCATTGGAGTTATTGGTGATTTAGGTGAAGACAGATGCAAGCAGATTCAGGTCGTCGCTGAGCGACGTTGGCAATTATTTAACTTCCCCGCATCTCACCTGCAGAGACGGGGAGGTATTTTGCCCACAGGATTGACGCCTGCCTGTTTGTAAAGCAGGCCAAGCTGCTCCCTGGTTGCCGGCACTACAGAAATGCATGGGGTTATTGTTTGCATGGCAAAATACAAATATAGCATTCAGACAGGGGGGATCCAGCTTGACTGTCATCTCTAATGATGGTATCTAACTGCACCAAAGAAGAAAACCCTCCTACAGTCCTAGGAGCTGCACATGCCTTCAGGGACACTTAAAGTAATTCAGGTCAAAAATGTAGGTTGTTTTATTTAGCAGACAAAGAGATGGGGAAAGGAAAGAAGGAGAGGGAAAGAGGAAACAGGCTGCTGCAAAAGTACAATCCTCATAAAGAGCTTTTCAGGATTTCCCCCCAAAATTTAAAGTAAAATGGAGCTGTCAGAGTTTCAACATTTCCTTGCGGGACTTGCTAGGTCCCAGCTCACGCCGACAGGGACCCAAGTTGGTTCCCCGCAGGGCAGAGATCAGGGTTAGCACATGGAGTTCATGGCTGGATGCAAGGAGGGAGGGTAACTTGGAGCAGCGTCCTGGCAAAGAGGGGCTACCAAACCCGCCCAGGGGCATCCAGGGGACCCAGAGGTACCATAAGCAGCGGGTGAGGAGTGAACCCAAGTCAAAGCCACCCAAGTGTTCATTACCTGCAGAGCTGGAACACTTCAAGGAAATTTTTGAGCCAAATTGTCTGTGGCGAGGAAATGTGTCACCTCACGCACGTTGGGAGGCTGCAGGCTCTGTGGCCTGTGAGGATGCCTAGCAAAGTAAACTGTGCCATGAATAATCAATGAAAACTAAAGGTTTCTATCACCTGCAGTGCTCCATGATGGTGTGAGATAATATAAAAATGGTAAGCAGCCTCCTGGAAGTGAAATAGAACCTCCACAGTGCAGCCCTTGGCATCATACCCCCTCAGCAAAAATCCGGAAGCAAATCAGGGTTATGCAAGCCATGAAATACCCAGCCATAGCGCTGAATGGAGGAAGCTGCCAGGACCACATCTTGCTGCTTCCAAAAGTATCCGGCTCCTCGTGGCAGGGCAGGTTATAAACCCCCTGAAATTTAACGTACAGACCCCAGCGGCGGGGAGGTAGAAGGAGCCAAGCCCAGCCAGATGGCTGCCTCCCCCCCGGCGCTGAAGCCTGAGCACAGGGCAGTCCTAGGGCAGCTCCGTCCCTTCCTCCCGCCTCTCCCAAAAAGCGGGGGCCGCTCGGCGGAGAGCGCAAGCGCTCGACCAGCTCCGGCTGCCACCCATGGGCACGCTCAAGCACCCTTCCAGCGCGGGTCCACTTCGACTTGTGCGTCCGTGGCTGGCAGCTCCTCAGCAGCTGCGCGGACACCTGCGTGCGCACGCGTCGGCCAAAACCGCGCTGCCGTCGGGCAGGGCGCTGCGTTAAGGAGCGCTTGCGGGACAAGGGAAGGTGAGACTGGGAGCCAAACCTTCGGTCCCTTCCATCTCCGTCCTCCCCCCACCAGCCCCTAGAGGAAGGCTCCCGGGGTGCTGCACCATCAGAGAGTCATTAATTTTGAGGCCTTGGGTTTGAAATTGGTCTTGCACAATAGCTATGAAGGCAGGCACACGTGAAGCAGTAGTCGGCTCGTAAGAGGAAGGCTGAAATCTGCTGTCTTTAGCTATTCCCAGGGCAGAACGGGGCATGACCCGCACAGCCTGGACCACAGTCCCCACTCCCTTAAAGCCTGGAGAGTTTTGGTTGGCCCCTGACAGTGACAAAGGAGCACACAGGAAAACCTGATGGTGTTTGGATCTCGTAATTCAATACAAAACCATTTCTGTCATTTAAGAGACATTTAATAAAAAAAAAAGAAAGAAAAAGAGATGATGATGTAGCGTTTATCACAAGGAGAGAGTGATAAGCTGCAGTATCCCTCGGCAAAAGTTACATTAAAGGATGGTGCTATCATCGTTAAGGTGGTGAGCTAGCATATCTTACAAGCCCAATTTTTTGTCTTTCCTCCTTAAAAATCTACATGCAAAAGCAGAAAGTTAGCTGCAGCATTGATAAAGGAGGTCTGGTCCCAAGGTGGAGTTTTTGGTCAGGTTTAAAGCAAATCAAGTATAACACCTTAAAAATAGCAGTGTTCAGCAAAGCCCAAGAAGCCTGAGTGATTTCTTTTCTACTTTGTAACCAGAAAGACAAGCAGGGTAGAGAGGAGGAACAGAGAGAGAGAGAGGTTAAAACGGCTTTAATTTTAGGACTCGTCTCATCAGGAGATAGTATGTGACACTAAAAACGAGTGCAATTAAAAATGTTTATAACTTAAAGTTGCTTAATTAGCACCTTCAGAAGTTTCCCAATGTTTCCCTGCTAACTTCCCCTCTCCGGCTGGGCATACACGCAGTGGCAGCAGGTCTTGGAGCAGGGAAGGCCAGGGCTGCTCCAGCAAATCTGGATTTTAGCCCCTTGGGGGGGGGACTACCAACCTCCTAGCAAAGCCCTGGTGACGCAGGGTCTTCAGAGGTTCCCGTGAGCCCTGGCAGACTCCCCTTCCATGGCCTCCGACCTTGCGAGCGAAGAAACGGGACACACGACCCAACTTACCCCATCACCCCGGGCTAAGGACCTGGCCCCACGGGGACACGTGCTTGCCCGCCCGGCACCCCACGCCGGCGCTGGCTTTCTCCTTCACGCTGTGTTTTCCGCCAGCGGCCCGGCGCTGCTGGCAGGCACGGGGCTGGCCTCTGCCTCTGTGTCCCACGTGCAGCACCCGTGCTCATGTACGGGGGAAGAGGCAGAAGCCTTCCCCCCATCCTGCCACCCATTTTACAGCCCGGAGAAGACAGAGAGTTAATGAGGGGTGCCTCATGAGGACGGCGCATTCTGCTTCCCGCTAAGAAACTCGGCCCCAAAAGGGTGCCCTCCCTGAGCCCTACCTGTGCCGGAGCCGGGGATGCTCCGGCAGAGGCAGGCTGGGCACCCTCAGGGAAACAAACCCTGCCCAGCTGCTGTGTTTCGGTTGCCATGGGAATACGCTCATCCCCGTCTCATCCCTGTCAGGGGGGTTTGGGAGCACGGAGGTTCGGGAAAACAACGCGGAGAAATGCGGGGACGTGGCACACCGTGACAGTCACGAGGCGGGGAGCCTGGCTAACCCGGGAGGGGAAGCAGGTTTCAGAGGTTTTCGGCTCTGCCCCTCTAGAAGCCACAGCCAGCCAGCCGCAGCATGGCCTTTGGCGGCAGGTCACCACGGCCCCCGAACCGGCGGTGGCTGCCGAGCTGCTGCGGGGCAGAAGCACCATTGCGGGGACCTTGCCCAGAGGAGTGACTGCAGACAGCAACCCGTTTTTAAATTGTTTTTTCCCCAAGTCTTTTAGAGATGGAGGGGGATTCAAGAATATAAGTAAGGGAATTTCACAGCACGCATGAGATTTCATCTGGCCTGGAAGAATAATGTCGAGAGCTAGCTGAATTTCAAGGAGCCCTGACCCTTCCTTCCCCAGCATCCCTAGCCCTTCTGTGGAGTTCACACAGAACATCCTTTTTGTCACTTCGATTTGCCAACAACATAAAATTTGAAGACGTAGAGTCAGAACTAGCACCTCATCTTTCTGACTGAAGGTCCGACTGCAGTGGGATGGAGATTATGCAAAAAATGTCCATGCTGGATCAAACAAAAGGCCCTTTTTATTATTTATTTATTATTTAAGGCCCTTATTATTATTTATTATTAGTCTCTCTCTAACAGCTTTTGGCCCTGTATATGCATTGCAATATGTGTATAGGATTGTATTCTGTGGTCCTAAAAACAATAAATAATAATTTACTTCTTATTCCTTATACATTTCTGTTTATAGGCTATACCTACACAAGATATGGTGCCAGGCCATTAGACATCAAAGGCTCCACAGTGCGGGCAACCTACAAAGGAGAAGTCAGCATGATTTTTCCAGGAGCTCATTTCACTGTAACAACAATAATCATGACTTTACATAGTGCCTTTGATCCAAATTGCCAAAGCACTGTGTTGTCTGATTGAGAAATTACATATAAGATAGGATTCAATTTGCCCATCATTGGCGTGGATTGGGAGGGTCAGTCTCCAGTCATATTCAGAAACCCAAACAACAGTTTATCCACATAAAATCAAAGGCGAATTTTAAGTTTGGGGAAGGAAACGTATGATCGTCTTGGAGAGGTTTTTGCTAAAATAAGTGGAGATAATTGTCCTAATAACATGAAAGGTGCTTTAGGATCTTAAATAACACTGGGTAGCTAGGACATCACTGCAAGTGTACCTGTAAGGAAAGTACCTCCGGTGGCAGAGAGCATCAGTACCCACCTAGGAGAACGGTGTGCTCACCCAGGCTGGCCCACCACCGCCACCCCGCCATTTGACATCCAAAGTGACCTGCAGCATGGTTCCCACCAAGGACATGCCAGTAGAGGAGGTGAGGATAATGCCAGAAAGACCTTGGCCCTGCTGGTTGGAAGCCCTCCCTGAGTTCCCTCTACAAGAAAGAGGGAAGGGGAGGTGGAAAGGATAATTAAAACTGTGGGGGAACCAAAGTACAATTCAACAAAATGGACCTAAACAAAGTAGTTACAGGATCTGCAGCACAATACATAGGAAGTGCAGATCTTTTTGATGACTACTGAGGCTTCAGACCTCCTGGAGGTTCATGGCTTACCTTGGAAATCACATCTGTGGCGATGGCGATCGGGGAAGAGTGAAGGCTTATGGTGGCGTCTGACAACCAAGCCTGGGACTGACGTGTAACCTCACAGCTTTATCTTTCCCCTACATTAATCCTTGGATATTAGCAAAAAATTAGCAGCCTTGGCTCAGGGCAGGGATATTAAGCAGGAAAACTTGAGAGACCAGAAACAAGTTGGTTCTCAGCAGAAAGGCAACCTCACACCCTCAGTAAGTCACAGGACAGAGACCAAACACTCTGGCCTTCCTGATATTCACATCATGACCAAGACAGTTTCTTTGACGGGTCCTTCTGAAATATAAATTAACTCAATCACTTCTGACCTGGGGAAACAAGAGACACTACAATGTTCTGACTGAGGCAGTCACAGAAGGAAAAGGCCATGTCTGTCCTGGCAAGTAGAGCAGCACAAGAGCAGCACTGGTGTGCTGTCAGTCAGCTTTACTTGTGACTGGCTCCAGCCTGGAGCTGCGGCCCGGGCAGTCATGGGTCAGAGCACCTCAGGTGCAGACCTGCATCTCCTCTCCCAGCACAGCGTCCCCCGTGGGGAGCCCAGCTTGTATGCCCTGATCCTCTTCCACGGTGTGAATCATCAAACTACAATGATGTGGCATGACCAGATGTTTCTTTCATCCAAACTGAAATGCTAGTGAGAGGCACCTTATGTGTCCAGGTCCTGCCTCCCCAGCCCCAGCTTCACTCCTTTCCCTCCTGGACCTAGGTTCCTATGTGGACCACCCTTCCCTGGCTGCAAGGTTTCAGCCTCCACGGGCAAGAAGGGAGCAGAGCAGCAGTTTCTGTGGTTGGCAAAGGAGAGCAAACGCCCCAAGCCGGCCTCGTTGTGGCAAAGCGAAGCAAATGACGCAAAGCCTATCATCTCAGCCATGCACTGCTGTGGATGTGGACCCCGGCTCTGGACCAGTGTGAACTCCTACAGCACACGCAGCACCGAGAGCTGTGTCTTGTGACAGTGGGGCTTTCCTCAAGCATTTGGCCTTAAGCCTCTGTAAACGCCATCAGTGGAAGTAGGAGCTACACTTTGGGTTTAAACCGGTCAAGTTGCACTGAAAAAAAACTTTGCTGCAAGATTCGAGAGATTACCAGTCTGCAGGCTGAACAGTACCTCCTATTTTGCTGCACACTGTTGTTCTCTTCTGGAAGTGGTTAAATTCAAGATGATGCAAATACTATTGTCGGCCCCTTTGACTGTCTCTGCTGACAATCTTAGCATTCGGCTAATGTCCCTCTCCCACAAATCTGCACTGCCTCTCAAAGAGCCAAGAGTGCTTGTTGTCCCCTTCCCAGCTGCCAAAACCCTCCAGCTGCCTCCTAATTACCCCTATAATGTGCTTCTGCATATCCAATACACAGTTCTGCAGCACACTAAAAATTTAAGGACTACATAAAATAAAGAAATATCAAATTAAGGAGCACAAGGGGTGCTGGAGCAACCACGTTGTTAATTTTCCTGTTTAATTCACTGATAACAGCTCTTTTTGATCCAAAACTGCTGTACAATAAAATGCCACACTTGAACACAGCTGAATGTCAGGCATTCATTGTTTAAGGTCAGAAGAAACCATTATGATCATCAAGTGTAACCTATTGCATAAGAGATCCAGGGTACCTCCCCCAGTCATTTCTGATGCTGGCCCATAACTTCTTTTTGAGCTGCCATGCATCGGTTAGAAAGTCACCTAGTGTTGGCTTAAAGACTGCAAGGTCTGGCGAGTCTACCAGGATGTTAGAAAAGCCTTTTTTTTTGCTGGTTACCCTCATGTAACAAGTGCACCCTTTTTTCTCCTCTGCATCTGGCTTGCCTCTGCTTCAAGCCGCCGGATCGTATAATGGTGGTTTTTTCTCCCAAATGGAAGTCCCCAGGCAGAAATCCCTTTCCTACTGCAGCACTTCTATGCCGTCTATCATGCTGCCCTATAATTTCTAAATTATGTGAAGTAGATCAGTCCCCTGTAGTTTCCCATCACAGGGACCGCTTTGTGGCCCTTGTATGTTCTTGCAGTTCCCCTCGGAACGCTTTCATTTAGCCAAGCTTACCTTGGAGCACGGGGGTCTTTGCATAAAGTCTTGTTCTTCCTCAAAAGTCATCAGACCATCAGAGTAGACAGTCAGTGACCTTAGTACTTGACTGCCCTCGGCAATGGTGTGCCCTTGTATATAAACAGAGAAGAAATGTCCACGCCACTCAAAGGTCCAGACACCCTCTGATTATTTTGCCCCAGCTCTTCTGCTGGGTCGAGCAGGGTGAAGGGGCACAGCCACCTTGCTGGCAGGAGATGGAAGAAGGCGGTTTGCATGTGTGGGTCACAGCTCCTGCTTGCCTCCAGCTATTACTAACAGGCACCATGTGAGCCTTGTGCTCCTTCCCACTTTCCTCCCTGCCAGCACGCAGGTCCACCTGCCTGCCTGAAAGGTGCTGGCTCTCACCAGTTGCTCAAAATGTTTCCCCCTTCCACTTGAGGGAGGCCGTCTGCGTGCAGCTCCTAGCACATCCGGCAACACCTCAGGAGCAGGCTCTTTGCACCTGTTTATTTTCGGCACATCTGATCCTAGTGCTATGCACCGCGTGGAGTGGGTGAAGAAATGTGCAACGGTGGTAATTAACCACAGAACAAAAAGCCAAAGCGACGACTGGAGGGAATGGCTCTAGGGGCTGGACGTCAGCTTGGCGAGGCATCTGACAGAGGTTTCCATTTGCCAGACATGTTCACCCATCCCTACTTGTTATGCTGTCTGGTTTCCACGGGTCTTTTATCAAACCTAAATATGCAGAATGAGCCCCATGGATAAAGTGGGAAACTTGAATCTCCATACTTAGAGCCCCACGGATAGACACCAAGCAGCAGGTACAGTATTGCTGACTCAGCAGCCCTTTCCGGGTTGTGCTCATTCTGCTACGGGACATCATTAGAAGAGGCCGAGACATTTTGTTTTCATAGCTTTTTAACCTTTTCCTTCCCAAAACAGTGTTTGTATTTATTTTGGCACCTTGAATGTTTTGAAGAGAGGATTGATTTGGATTCACTAAGGCATTTTTCCCCTTAATCCCATTAAGTCAGTCTCTAATTCTTTCCAGGGCTCCCTTCTGTGGAGCTATTTCCTCTTGGAATCATTTACTTTCTGTGGATTGGGGGAATTAATGAGGCAGATGCCGCTCTCATTCTCATCACTGTAAGCCCAAAACAACTTCAGTGGTTTTCTGGCACCAATCCAGATTTTATTGGTGTAAATGAGGTCAGAATTTGGCTCGCTGTTCTTGCTTTTGCTAAGAGACAATGAGATTGCTGAAAACAAGACGTCTTGTGCAGGTTGGGAAAGTCCAGTTGGAAGTGGGTGAAGTCCACAATTTCATTGAAAGGCTGAGCTTCTGTATTTCCCCACCGAGAGGCTTTGCTGATCACCACAGACATTCGCGGACAACCCAGAGCACTGGTAAGCAAGCAGCCAGGGAAACAAATCCAAGGACGAAGACTATCAGGAGCCTCAGCGTTGTCTACGGGAACAATTGCAGCGGCGCAAACATAAGTCACGCCAATGCAAAAATGAAGGTTAAGACCTGGCTGAGTCAGTCAGTCGTCTTCAGGGGCCTCACAGGGAAGGAGGAAAACAGAAAACTGAGATACACAGCAAAGAGAAAACTGAGATACACGCAGATGGCTAAGGGCTGCCATCAAAGGCCGGCACACACTACGATGGATGAAGAGAGACGTGAAAAGGAAACGTAACTAGACAGGGCAGGGAGGCGATCAGGGAAGCATTCCGGCTATGGACTGGTGGTCAGAGGAAGGCTGAGGAAAGCATCGGTCTGCCAGCCCCCAGCGGTGCCCCGTGCAGGGGCTGGCCCAGGCTGGGACCCTCTGGGATCCCTTGGGAGCAGCGGCGGGGAGCGGGGCTCCTCGCAGAGCGGCACCCTGCCTGGCTGCGGAAAGGGCAAACAAGAGGAGTGAGGCAGCTATGGCCAGTCAGCTCCGTTTCGGTTCCTGGAAATGCACTGGAACAGATAATTAAACAAACTAATCGTTGGCACCTAGGAAACAACCAAGAGAAGAGGAACAGCCAGCGCTGATTTGCCGGGAGCAAATCATGTCAAATTGACCTAATTTCATCCCGCGACGGGGCTTGCGCATAGAGGCAAAGCAGGACACGTCTTGTCTCTTGACTTTATTAAGGCCTTTGGTACCGCCTCACTTCATGTTACAAGATGTAAACTAAGGAAACATGCCCTAGACAAATTACCTTAAGGGTAATTTTGGAAAACTGTACTTAAGGTGTCTTTGTCAAAATAGAAGGAGGGGTTAGGTAGCGCTCAGTAGAGGTCCAACCATCCTATTCCAGGGTGGAACAGTGAGCATCTTTATCAGATATGCAGATGGCACCAAGCTGAGATGAGCCGCAAGGACATGAGAGAAGAGGATTAGAATCAAAAATCATTCTGACATGTTAGAGAAAAAGTCTGAAAAACAGGCTGTAATTCAACATGGAGAAAAGCAGAGTTGTGCACAGAGGTAGGTGTAATCAGCTGCACAGGGACAAAATGAGAGACAGACGATTAGGCGGATGCGGAGCAGTGCAGCAGCTCAGGAACCCAAAATGAATAAAAAGTGCTGTTTTGCCACACACAAGGCAGTCACCATACCAGGGCATTCAAGGAGGAGCTCTGCCTGTAAAATACACGGCTGATCCTTCCACTTTACCCAGTGCTGCTACGATCTTTATTCAGCTCAGGAGAGTCTGGAAGGAAGCGGGATGAAAGGTCTAGAAAAGAGAACTTGCGAAGAAACGCTTATTCAGCCGACGTCGTTTACTCCAGCAAGGAGGAGACGAAGGGAGACACAGTAATTTTCAAGTATGTGAAAGATATTTCCAGAGAAGGAGGATATAAGCTGCTCTCCAGACAGTTCTCTATACCCACTGCGAGTGTGGCAAGAAACAACGGGTCTGAGCTGCAGCGAGAGGCTGAAGTCAGACGCTTGGCGAAGGGGAAGGCTGAGGAGCGCTACACCCCCCAGCCTGGCAGGGATGTGAAACCTCTGTCCTTGCTGGTGTTTAAGAGCAGGCTGGAAACTTCAGGAATCTTTCTGAAATCAGCCTCTTGAGGTCCTTTCTAGCTGCGGTTTTCTCTGATTCTGTGATGAATGGTGTTAAATGAATATAAATTACCTCACACGGGGACACTGGCGTTCAGGCTCGGTGATGAATAGCGATCAACGACAAAACTGTCAGCTTGCGGGGAGGCATCCAGTAGGGTTATTACTAGAAACTGGTGTTAGCTCCAGTTTTATTTACCATCTTCATTAATGGTCTAGAAAAAGCATTAGACAGCGTGTTTATTAAAACTGCAATTGATACTACGTTGGGGAGGAGACACAATCACCAGCCAGGAGTGGAATATAACACAAAAGGACAGAAAAAGATATGGGACATGGGGACAAAATGACCTAGCTCAAAGGACACGCAGGCTAATATGTCTAGGGAGAAAATAGTCCAAAATTAAGACACCCTATGGGAGGAGGAGACCCAAATGCAGTGAAAGACTTTGCAGGGTTAGCATACAGGAAATTGGACAGGAGTTTACAATTTGTCAAGTCAACAGAAAAAGTCTCAGGATGGTTTTGGGCTGAATGACATATCCCAGGGCAGAGAGATAAGCAACTGTCTGATGGCTGTTGGGCAATCTTTCCTTCTGGATGCCTCCTGACCAGTGTGGCCACCAGGCTGGAGGAGGAGCAGGAGGAACCGGCAAAAATAATTGAAAGCTGAGAAGACTGGCTTATAGGGAGAGAATCATGTGAGCACTCAGTGGCAAAGTAACACCAGGTCCACGCTTCTGAAGCATAGATAAGCACGTCAGAAAAGGTGCCCTTTTCTTCCAGGCGTAATTACGACGGAAAAATTGGGCATTGCATCCGTACAAGGAATTTTACACTAGCGTTGCAAGTGTTTCGGCTGGCTACAAAGCAGTTTCAAACCGATACACTAGCCTCCTCGGCCTCCTCCATCGCTAGCCACCGGGGTCCACGCTAGGACGGAGCTGTGCGGGAGCCGAGGCATGGCCCCAGCAGCTGCCTCGGGGCATACCCTGCGGAGGGGACCCCCGGGGAATGCTGTTCCTGCCACGCAGTTGCGAAGACATGGGCAGCAGGTTCGCTTTGTGCGGCCTGAGCCGCGCTGACGTTCGTTGATAGCAGAGTTGCGTAAGCAAATCGACAGGATGAGCCGTGTCGATCGGAGGGGGAGCGAACAGTGCTTCTCAGGGGGGACGAATCAGTAGAGAAAGAGATGCTATTTTCGGGTCTCTGAAGAGGTATTACTGACAAAAGGAAAGCATGGATATAAAACTGTGCTTGACAGAGTCCTTTAGAGACAAGATAAAGGTAAAGGTTTTTTTCTAACTTGTGATTTTTTGAGCCTTTTCACTCTTTGTCCAGCTGGCTTTTGAGATTGAGGTCTAGGAGTGCAATGGCGTGTTTGTCCCAGCTGATAGTGGAGCGCGCAGGCTTTGAACAATAAGGCTTTGTTCTTTTGCCAAATGCAGCAATGCCTGTGCTGTTGCTTGGGGAAAAAAAAAGGAACAAACACATTAGGAAGTCACCGAAAATGAGATGATGGCTCGCTTGAAGGAGTGCAGCAGCACACTGCGGAGATGAACGAGCTCTGCATGGCGTGTGAGACCATGAGGAGGAGAGATCTTCGGAAAGACACCCCTTAGTTCCCCCCGCAGTTACAGTATGACGGAGGCGGTGACCTTCAGATAGGTCCCCGGGATGAGAAGGCACCTGAAATGCTTTGCAGGAGAACCCTGCTGCCCACAGCTTTTGCAGGGAGTGTGGGGGGTGCTGCGTGAGGGTGCACCTTGCCTTTAAGGAGCAGCCACCGCAAAGGGAATTTGGTAGCTCTTTCCAGCAGAAAGCTTCAAACGAGGCTCAGCAGGGCGGCTGACATGCCAGCGCTGCCAGCCGTGGGACCACAGCGAGATGCGGGACCACCCGAGCTGCGACTTGCCGAGGGGAAGGCGGCTCAGCTCCTGCCTTGCAGCCCGGCGCCGCCGGAGACGGGGCGGGAGCAGAGCCAGCGAAGGGAGCAGGGAGGGTACGCGAAGAAACCCGAGGGGAAAATAGGCAGGCGGAATAAGCACAGCGGTCCAGAAGAACAAATTTACTGAACTTACATCCTTGATTTTAACGGGACTTCTAATAGCAGGGTGAGCCCGGCAGGGTCGGTTATCTCCCAGAAAATGTGGGGGTCCGGCAAAGCCGCTCCTCGCGCTTGCTTGACAACGGGAACTGTGGGACCCCCAGCACGAACACAACCAACATAAAGCCGAGCAGATGTTACCTTAAACTCGTCCTCAGCTCACGGGGGAGGATTAAGTGATATGAAACCACAGGAGCAGCCCAGGTGGGAAAGATTACTTCGCTGGCGTGCGAGCTCTTATTGGAGTTAGGGGAAAGGGCTGATAGTTGTGTGTTGTACGCCGGGACCAATTACACTGGAAAATGCAGAATACAATGAGGGGGAGCTTTGGTGGCGGGTGGGAAAGGAGATTAAACCTACGCGGGTGTGTTAAAGCCAAACAAAGAAGAGAGAGAGGCAGAAAGACAGGAAGAAAAAAGGTGTGCAGGATGGCTAACGCAGGGTCAGAACAAGATTCACATGAGCTCATCCAAACACGTCTCAGACCGGTAACTGCACAGCAATCGCCCTGTGCCCGCGCTCGCAAGCACTGGGAACAGCAGGAGCAAGGGGTGGGCTCTTCAACTCTCTAATTCTCCTTCCTCATTTTGCAGAATTGCCACATGCTGAAATAGCAAATGGTGTATGAAATGAAAAATCGCTCCCCAACCAATGCATATAGATGATGTAGAGAGTATTTGGCCGTTACTTCCTTGCAGTAATATTTATCTACATTAATGCCTCGTTCAGAGGTAGCTGGAAATACCCAGAATTTAAGCAGCAAGGGGATTGGAAGAGAGATGGGGGAGAGAGGCAAAGCAGCAAGGCAGGCACTTAAGGAGGCAGATACGAAGCCTTTCCCCTATAAATCACCAGCTCAGTTCTGGCCCCGGTTATTAGCAACCGCAAGGAAATATTCTGGCACCCAAAGCGAACCAGTTGCCTGTAAAGAGTAAATTCATTTAGCGGAGACTTCGAAGGAGTCATTGCCATTTGGAGGCGACTTTGGGGCCAGTGTGGAACGGGCTGGTGGCAGTGTCTGCTGGGGAGGTATCTTCACGGTGAGAAAAGCCCTCCCCAGCCAGCATTGCCACAGGGTGGTGGGAGCCAGCCCAGCCACGAGTGGGGACAGAAGCAGGGGAGCGCTTCCCCATGACAGCCCCGGGTGGAGGCACATCACCGGGGCTCATGCCAAGGGGAACCTTGTGCAGCCCCAGGCGCAGCCGCTTGGTAGTTCTATGGAACGACGTCAGCCTCTGCCCTTGTGGGGAAGCCTTCTGAAGTTCAACAGAGAATGATAACCTCTCCTGCAGGGATTTTACATCACTCCGCCCAATTTAATAGGAAATGATTGCTAGCTCAAAAATCCTACCAAAAAAAAATCTCCTTTTTATTAAATATGTAGGGCTTCTAGTCATTTCTTTTGAGTTCTGCTGGCCCTGTTGCTGTTGAAATCTCAGGGAAGCTTCCCTCAGGACAGGGCTGCAGGTCTGCCCCTTTCCAGGGCACAACACTCCAAATTTCAGTCTAAAACCAAGCCACTCTCCACTCTTTGGCAGGGGCTGATGCCTCTTGCGTCAGGCTGCACCTTTCTACCCTGGCGCTGCAGGTTGCACTGAGCTCAGCCTGCTGCAGAAGGGGCTTTCTAAGGCAGGACAACAGTTTGGAGGGTGGGATCTGTAGATAAATGTGTGAATCCTCCGTGGGTTTTTTTTTTTATATTTTAGAGAGAAAAGGTATCTGTGTCCTGTTACAGCTGGTGACCCTGATGGAGCAGGAACAGCAGCACCAGGAGGGCTGCATCTGGCCACAAGGACTGCAGAGCCCTTCCACACCTGCAGGCTGGAGGTTACGAAGGCACAGCAACAGAGAGGAGGATACCAGATTTGTTTCCAGTTTGTGGGAGGTTTCACGGGAGCCCAGGCACAGAGGGTTGGGTAAACTCAGTGCTCTTAGTAACAGGAACAAGTTTGCGAAGGGATTCACGACGGAAGATCTCGGACAGAAACAGGGTGGGGGGAAAGTCTGCTTTTTTGTGGAGCCTGCTGCTCATTCAGGTGTGCTTGGCTGTTTCTCCCAGCAAACGCCTGGGAATTCCCTCTTCCTTCTGTGTGCAAGAAACACAACACTGTCACATTACTGCACGTACCCAAACCCAAAAAGCTTTCTGACAGCCCCCTCCTCCGCCTACCCTAGGTAGTATGCCCGAAGGCTCGGCATGGAGCTCTAGTTTGTAATCTCCAGGCACAGGATTGAGTTTCATAAGGTGTTGGCCAAGCAGAGCATCAGTGTTTAAGCAGACGGTATTTAGTACCGCTGACTCACTGATGTCTGCACATAGGGATACATTCGGAGAGGTCTTCCTGAAATCGGGGGAGAGAAGGTAGATCCAGCCGAACGCCTCTTGCAAGCACCCCTATCCTTGCACAGAAATGCCAGCTTGCAAGATGGACCCAACGAACAAAGTCAGTAGAAGCAGCAATGTGCACTCAGTCAAAGACACAGCTGGGCTCAGTGTTAGCAAAAAAGGCTACAGAAGAGCTCAGAGCAACTTACAAGGTAAGACAGCAAAATACCTTACACTTAAACAGCTAGAAGCCAAGGAGTCATACAATCCTACATGATGCATTCATTTTGCCTCCTCTTACACACATTTTACCTGCCCATCACCAGAACAAAGCAACTGGAAACTGCTGATAACTGCCTTTGCCCTCCTAAAACTTCTTTGGCACACAATGTTTCAGCTTTGCAGGAGGCTCTGGGTCCGATTTGACCTTCAGATACCAGGGAGTCAAGAGGAACTGCAAATATTCATCCAAGGACAAGTTTTGGCTCTCTGCCTAGTGTCTGAAGCACTTTGTGCTGTCTCTGAGTGATAACACACTTACATGACACCAAAATATATTTCAAGATAACACTAAAGATGTGATCCGCAGAAACTTAGCTATAAAAAATATTGACTGGAAGGTCTGGAGAATGAATCCACTTTCTCACTGGGGCTTTCAGGGAGGCAGGAGCTCTAAAATGGTCAGTCCCAAAGCCTACACAAAGCTCACTGCATGCTGGACAGGACATGGGAAGTATTGGCTAGCTTGATGGGACTCAACAGCGTGTAAGTCTGGGATGATGCTACTGAACTTGGAGTTACCCCTCCCATGCTGCTGTTAACCTGGGAGACCACACTGACCTTCGAGCCACCTCATGGTTGACCCCACAGTCCTTTAGGAATTCTTTTGGCTGATTATTTGGTACATGCTACTGGTAGACAGGAACGTCTGCCATTTGCGGCAGGGAATTAACTAAAAGGGAACTTCAGATAAGGATTCTGCGTTTGTGTATTTTCCAGGTCACACACTTGGGCGATACAATTGTGTAGGATACACATCCAAAACTTACTTGCACACGCACCCTGTTAGTTCTGCAGAAGTGCTGTGGACCAGCATGACTGTCCATAAGAGGCAACAGAAACCTCTAGGAGCAAATTGAAATGTTTCACAAAATCAACACTCAAGACATTTCACATGTAAGTGGCTAAAATCACCTGGCAAGAATACCTGACTACACGGGGGATGCAAAATCTATAGGCTAGATTAATAATCATCTGCATAGGCAGTGTGGCACAGCAAAATGTGTTTAATTAGCTTGAATCTTAAGCTTTAAATCACTTACGTAATGTGGAGACCCCTAATCAAGGCTTTTTTTGAAAAAATATCCCTGTAGAACATGTGACTATTTCTCCATCAAGCTGATGAAAACCGCTGAGACTACTTAGACTGTAGCTCCACACCTTTTCCCTAGAAAATTCCCAAATGCTTGTCTCTGGGAATGTTTTTATGTAGACCCAAAGAGAAAATAATTTTCATAGATTCCATAAGTACTAGAATTTATGATGTCTCTTCCACACCCAAAATATGACTTCAAAATTTTACTGGCGCTCCGTGAATGGAGAGCTTGTTAAGGAAAGTTGGATAATAAAACATTAGCACTTGATCCTGTCCTCGCCCTTCCAAAGGCTTCTAAAATATTCTTAGTCCAATATTTTCCACGCAGGTTAACAGGAGATAATTTGGACATAGTTAGCTTCAGAGAGAGCACCGAGCATTGCCAGCCCTTTTAACTCAGGGGGGTCTGAACCCTGGAAGGGGGATGAGCCCTGGCAAAGTCCAGAACTAGGTGCTTACCCTCCCTGCAAAGCAAAGGAGAGCTCTCGCCTGGCACCCCCGCGGCCGATGGCGGGCTTGGGACTGCTGCTCGTGGGGTGCATGGAGCCCATGCGGCAGAAACATGCACCAGCAGCGTCTGGAGGCAGCGCACACATACAGTCTTGCTTGCTGTTTATGTTTGGAATGTCTGGGCTGCGAATGATATACTTAAATGAGGTGTCCAGTGGCCGATGGGTGACTAAAAAACATGAGTGAGAACTTATTTATTTTTTTTGCCTCCTCCAACTCTTCCTCCTAAATGATACCAGCAGCCCAGCAGCAAGGAAAAAACAGGAATCTTGGCAGTGGCCAGGAGCAGCTTTATCTGCGAAAAGAGAGCAGCTTTTAATCAGATGGAAAAGTTTCGATGCACTGAGCTGGAGGCAGAGCATCGGTGTTGCAGGTCACTTGGTCCTCGGTGCGGGGCACCCACGAACGTGCGGAGTTGTGCCTCTCCCATGCTCTCCCCTCATGTTACCCCTGCCTTTCTGGAAATGGAGTGTGGGAGCAGGGAGACGGCAGGTTGCCACAGCCACCACCATAGCCCAGCACCGGCTGGACAGACCTTTGGTCTGCAATGGCACTGCAGCCATTCGTATTGCACCCCTCCAAAACTCCTTCCTCCACAAGTACCTACCAAGGAGCACCAGGTGGCTCGGGATGTTTCCAGGCTGTTTCTTGTTCTGCAGCTTGTTGCCCCAAGGGATGAAGTGCGGTGGGTGAGCGGTGGGTGAGCGTGGGTGAGCGTGGGTGAGTGTGGGTGAGCGGTGGGTGAGCGGTGGGTGAGAGGTGGGTGAGCAGTGGGTGAGAGGTAGGTGAGCGGTGGGTTAGTGTGGGTGAGCGGTGGGTGAGCGGTGGGTGAGTGGTGGGTGAGCGTGGGTGAGTGGTGGGTGAGTGGTGGGTGAGTGGTGGGTGAGCGGTGGGAGAGTGGTGGGTGAGTGGTGGGTGAGCGTGGGTGAGTGGTGGGTGAGCGTGGGTGAGTGGTGGGTGAGTGGTGGGTGAGTGGTGGGTGAGCGGTGGGAGAGTGGTGGGTGAGTGGTGGGTGAGCGTGGGTGAGCGGTGGGTGAGTGGTGGGTGAGCGGTGGGTGAGCGGTGGGTGAGCGGTGGATGAGCGGTGGGTGAGCGTGGGTGAGCGGTGGGTGAGCGGTGGGTGAGCGTGGGTGAGCCATGGGCGAGCGGTGGGCCGTGGCAGCTTCACACCCTGCTGTTCCCCTCGGCGCAGAGCCCGGGAGCTGTGGCCGGGGACACGGGTTTTAGATCATGAAAAGGCTTCCAGCAGCTGATGCATGCTGCGCAATTGCTTTCGGTTTGTATTTCTGTCAGCTTGGACACTGAAGAAAGATGAGCGTGAGCGATCCAGAATCACAGGCTGTCATCCCCCTTTCCCTCCCGCTGCCATTGTTCCGGTGCAGTGCTCCTAAAAAAGCCTCGGCACTACCTTTGGGAGCAGCAGCCTTTCTGCTATTGCCATCAGGCCTGTTTCTGTGCTACCTCCCACTACCGTGCTTGCATAAAAATCTGCACTGAACACAGGTGGTGGAAAGGGACACTTGGTGTCAACCGGTGCAGCAGCAGTTGACGGTGTGTGGACTACAATTGCCCGACTCCCTTCCCCGTGCAGTTCTCGTCTGGGGTCCTGCACGCTTCTCCTTCGCGTCCAACGTGTCCTTCAAGGGGCTCTGAGTGGAAAAGCCCCGCACAAGACAACTTCCCGGGCAGCTGCAGAAGGCTGGAGTCATCTTCCCCAGAGACGTTTTAATATGCACAGCGATGCTGGGCAGCACGCTGGACACGGAGCGCCAGCCAGCTCTGCCAGCCCTTGTAGCAGCACAAGCGAGGGGCAGCAAACTGTGGCCCAGGGAGGGTGGGAAGGCAGGGTGGGCTCCAGCCTGGAAGCCCATCTCTTGTGAACCTATGTCTTTGGGCTCCTTGGCTCCGAGCGATCGCTGAACAACACAGCCTCCTCTTTGTTTTGGCGGCCTAAATCCCTATAAACAGAGCGCTTGTTCTTTTTTCTTTAACGTCCTTTGTGGTTTCATGAAAACGCCGGATGCTGCAGAAGGCTGAAGCATGAAAGGTTCCTCTCTCTATCCTGTCCTCCTCGTCCAGCAACCACACTAAAAAGAAACCACCAAATAAAGTGCTTGCAAATACCTGAACCGACAGCCCTGGTGATGGAAAGTTCTCCAGTTATTCATAGACCAAATGGAGCCCAGGCAGCAGCTGTGCAAGTCTCCCAGCCTGGCCCTCCCCAGCGCCGACCAAGACCGACACGAAGGGCCCCTCCTCGCCGCGCGCTCTTCTCCGAACCCGCGGCAGCGCGGTGGGTCTGCCGGGCAGGCTGCCGCCGCGGGGCGGGTGTCCCCGCGAGAGGGGCGCAGCAGCGGGGCGACGCCGGGGGTGAAACGGCCGGAGCTACCCCCGGCATGGGATCGGGGAGGAGGCAAACTGTTGTCTTCTGAAAAACACTTCCAAGCCAATGCTGCACGCACCTCTGTGGGCAAGAGTTAAAGCTTTTCATCGCTGAAACCTTAGGTTCCTGTTTACCAAACATTTGTTCGCTCTTTATGTGTTTGAGTGAATGAGGAAATGAGCCACACGGCTGGGCACAAACGCCAAAACCCTGCTTAAGTATGAAAATCACCCTCGTGCAACTTTCTGTGCCTACTTCAGGGTTGAAAAACGAATCCCTCTCCTCAGATTTGCTGTTTCTCATGAGCTCCTGCCACTTCCCGGCTCACCGCCGGCCACTCTGAGTGCAGCCTCTGCTCTCCCGGCGGCTCCATCGCTGCGCGCATGAAGGCAGAGGCGAGTCGCTGGGAAAGCCACGCTCTCCCCCGCCCAGTGCTCCCACTGCCGGTCCTTCCTTACACGTGGCACACGTCCCACGGGAGCAGCAAAGGGAGAAGGACCTAAATTCTCCTCTCCAGTCTCCGGCCCGGGGTTGCTGTCATGCTGTACCAGCCCGGTGCCCTCTAAATAAGCTCCCAAGCCACAAATTCTGCTTTTGCCCGAGGAGGGGATCCTTCTCCTGTCCTCGACCTGCTTGTTACACCCAGCTTGAGCTCCTTGCTCGCCAGTTCCTCCGGCACCTCACGGTCTCTTCTTCCTCATCATCAGCAGCCTCTTCGGCCGTCTCATTCTAGCACATGCATGGCCCGAACAGAGCAAATCTGCTGAAGCCCAGAGAAAGCTCACAGGGACAGATACCCCGGAGGGTACCAGCTCCACTGTGGGCACAAGGAGTTATCTGGGCAGCAGCATCTCCGTTTCACCCAATAGAGCGTCCCCCGCACGTCCAAGCAAAGGACACCCATAAGACAAACGGTCCTGGCTATTTTCTCAAGCTGATAGCACACGAAGAGGGAGAAAGGAACAGCTCTTTGGCTTCCAGCAGTCCTCAGCCCCAGGAGGTCAGAGCTCCGCTCTCAGGGGGTCGGAGCCTTTCAGCTCTCTCCGACCACCATCCCCTCTCCCTCACATCCCTCTTGCCTCTTCTTATCTCTGCGCAGCCTCCCCGTCCCCCGAGAGCACCCCTGCTCTCCCAGACAAGCTCGAGCACTGAAGAAACGACATGGACCCACAAGGCGAGGAGAAGGGGTTCACCAGGGCGGAGGAGCAGGCCCATGCCCAGGGCAGCGGCAGGCAGGGGAGAGGGTCTTCCGAAGGCTCCACTTTCCCACCTGCCTCTAGCCGGGGGGTGGTTGAACCCACTCAGAGTGGTTGAACCACTTGAGAGCGACTCGATCTCCTTCAGGCTGGGTGATCTGATGTGCTATCATCAAAACTCAGGTTGGTTGTTGATGCTCCTTAAATTTATCAGCAGACAGTTACGGTTTTGGTAGACAGTTTCGTTATTTATTTTCTGCTTTCTCACCCCACAGAGGCCTTTGCATATCACATCTTCATCTTGCTTCGGAGATATGCACAGCCCAGCACAGCTCCACACCACGTTGTGTACCTAGAAACACCTGGAGGCTACTTGGCTATCTCTCCATACCATACTGATGTTGCTGTCCTTGGCCCAGACAGGGCTGCTTCTCATGGGGCTCAGCAGAGCACCGTTGTGGTTGCTCACCAGGATCTCCAGGTCCCTGTCTCTGCAAACACTTCTTATCCACCCAGACCAAAGTCCGTCGGGCTGGTGGTGCGGCTCTGCCCTCCCCAGCCACCTGGAAGGGTCCCTGGAGGGCACCTGGTCTGTTTGGTCCTGCGAACACCACTTCTACCATACGCTGCACAACTGAAATCCTGATTTCAATCAAACTGAATTTGATCCAAAGTAGTAAGTGAGACTCTTGCCTTGCAGGAATAAATGCGGTAGAGAGGATGGGTTTGCTGGTGAGCACAGTTTGCAAAGTCCACGTGCTTCAGCTTTGCACACAAATGTTCCCTTTCATAATTATTTCTTACTGTTTTCTTAATCAACCCAAAGACTAGGATTAGTTGACGCAAGCCAGAGACATGCTCTGGTCCCATGGTGGGACTTCCTGCTGTCCTGGTCAGAAGGGACCTGCTGTGCTCCAGCCAGTTTCCCAGCTAGGGAGCCCGAAGGGGAGATGCAGGGGACCAGGACTTTGAAGCATACCTCTGAACACACCGTCCGAGAAGTTTAAAATGTGACGGAGATCCATAGGCAGGCAAGGGCGGAGAGTGGCAGAACAAAACAATAAAACAGAAACTTGCTGCATACCAGGCGATGGTTTCAACTCGTTGCCTGCCTGTTTTATCAGTGGAGGACTCAGAGAGATGGCTCAAAGTTATTAATGCACCTTTCTTAGCTTTGGCTTCCTACTTCTTGTGCCTCCCAGAGACGTGCATACCAAGAAAACGTCAGTGGATTGAGCCACCTCCTAAATTTTGTACCAAACGGGAACTTAGAAGCTCAGATCCAGACTAACTGCCTCTTCCAAGCAGCTCCCCCGAGACAGCAGGAAGTGCAGGAAGAAGCGCAGAGACGAGTACTTACAATGCGAAGACCAGGCACCCGTGCGCGACACGCGAGCTGCCCCCGCTAGACGCACATCAAAGCCTGCCTCCGCCCCGCCGCGCCGCGCCGCGCCGCAGGAGGCCCGCGCCGCGAGCGAGCGCCCTGTCCCGCTGGTCACCAGGGAGCAAGAGCGCTTCACAGCCGTAGCCAACAAGTAGCAACGCCACTTTTTAGTACCAGTAGGCATTCGTATTTAGCATGCGTTTTGAGCACAGGCAAATGGAGTAACTACTCGCAGAGACAAGCAATACCTGCTCCATCCCTGAACGGCGCTTGGTGGGAGCAAGTTTTACAACAGAGGCTCTGTTGCTGTAATTTCCCCAGCTCTGCCCACAGATATAAGTGTAAAAAACTGGGCTCTCGAGGCTGGCACAGCTAGAATGCATCTCGGTTCGCACTGAATATTCATTCCCCAGCTTTTGCTGAAGGGCTTTAAAAACATGAGCGCTCAACAGAACAGTCGCTGCCTCCTTTTGTTATTTTATTTTAGAAGGGGCTGCCCAGTAGAAGATTAAGTAAATTCATGAAGTATACAACTAACAGGCCACTTGGCTAAGTAGACCAAGCCCGTTGTCCTATAGTCTCCTTCACATTTTCATTAAATCTAAAATCAGTTAATATTATGTAATATAAATGCAGTGGCATCAGAAACCCTAAGCTGAATAAAAATTTTGAATTAAGAGCACAGAACAACCTGAAACTGTCTTTGCAAAAAAAATCGGAGCACCCAAGGGCTCAGTCTGGCCTCACAGAGGCACGGCATTTCCATGAAATGGCTGTGAGCGGAATAAGCACTCTCGGTATTAATATTCAAAGCAGGGCATCACATATGGCTTGTGAAACACTTCTTCATGTGGATTAAAGACCTGTTCTCAAGGCAATGAGCTTCCCACTACGACTGGAGCCACTAGGCTCCAAATTTCATTACCACAGCACGCTTACTGGATAAAAAGAAAAATTGGAAGGCTTCCCTTTCTATTAGCCTCCCTCTCTACCTATTAAGATTCACCCTCATACCTGACTTGGCTAATGATGAGTCCCAGGAGAGTGAACCCAGACTTCAGAGCAGCACAGCGACTCTGAGTAACCTCTGGCTCAAGGTGAGAAGCCCACCCGGAATTAGTCCAAGCTGCAATCAGGTGGAAACATTAACGGCCATCGTTAAGGGAGCCGCAGAGGGCTTTTCCTTGACCAGTGAGGACAGCAGCATCTTTCCAAGAACCGTGCTAGCTGACCTGGTTTGTACTCTGTGCTCCTGTTTACCCACACAGCCTGCTGCACGGTCCCCAGGCACGTACTACTGACCAGGACAACACGCAGCCATCACACCGGCATCATCAGCGCTCAAATGGGATCCTAGACATTATGGACCTAATTACACTTGGTTAAGGACCTTAATGCAGGGCAATGAAGCCCTCTGTGGATGATTTCTATGTATTTTACCTGAATGGAAGTCAGATTTTTGTTTCTGGTCAAATACATGTCGTTATACATATACATATGGCACGCGCAGACACACACCTTTGATTTGGTAACGGTTCCCTGTTGCAGTGAAGCATCATCTCACACTGCAGTGCAATATCTTCCGTCCATGTTCCGCTGCTGAGAATAACACCTCCCAGCCAAGAAGGGCAGGTTTGTCACTGTGGTGTCGCTCGATATGCAAGAAGTGATGCAGAGTACCTGTTTGTTAGGTTTGTTTGCCCAGCACATGGCTCCTCCGATTGCTAGCTCTGCTCGGTGCTCCAGAAGGAAAACAGAGGTTTTGGTCTGTTCCAGTGTATCTGTCCCTGTTTTCAGAAAACATTTCCCTAAGTAGGCCAAAAACGTCTCTTAAAGCTTGAGCTTTAGAGGATACATTTGTAAGGCAAGACACACACAAACGGGGTGACCAGCTGTTCTACTTTTGGAGGTACTGTCCTAGTTCTGCCGATCTGCACTGCACCTCCCATAGAGGAGAGAGGCCAAATGTCCTACTTTCTGTTCTTGATGGCCTATTTGTCCAAACCATGAGAAAGTAAGGTGTGTGATGGCACACATGAGAACAGAAGAAACCCTCCCCACCGTACGCCCGCACAGAAAGCCAACAGAGATGCAAAAGGTCCGGACTGCTTCCAAGTTACGTCTCAAAATCCTGCCATTTCAGCTCAGACCCCTGCCTTGCAGCTATGTCAAGGTGCAGCGAATGCTATTAAAAACTGGTTTCCCTGTCCTCTAATGTCACCTCCACTCTGAAATCTCACCTTGTTAACACACGCAGTTCACTGCTCCATCTCAGCTAGTGGGAGCGTATTACCGCTTAGCTCTGATTCAGCAAGACAACTACATTTACACGTTGCCTCTGCCTGTTCAGTAGGGCAGCAAGGGACACTCCTGAAGCTGTTTTTAACTCTAATAGGCATGCACTTAAACTTAAGCATGGATTTAAGTGCTTGGCTAGACTGATGTCATGATGAAAAAAAGGCTAGTACATCAGAGGGTCAAGCTTTGAACTGAGAATATTTTTTATCATAAACTTCAGGGGAAAAAAATCTTTAAATACAAAGAGTTTATTCTGGAAATTCTTGACAAACATAAAAGTAATATAATCTGTAAAGATCCTGCTCCCAAGCAGCGGTAGCAGCAGGCCGCATGAAAATCCAGGCTTCAGCATGGCAGTGGATGAACACAGCACGTTTCTGCATCGTCTGTATTAAGCTTTAGCCAACCACCATGCACTGAAACCCTAAATTAGAGAGAAAACGGGTAAAATTAGAGAGCACCCCTAAATTAGAACCAGCACCCACTTTTTCTCCCACAGCGTTTACTGCCAGTCTCAATCGTCTTCTGCTCCTCAGTAAGGCAACCTGGGAAAGCCGCATGGGCAAGCTTCATGTTTGCTTAGACAACTTTTAACACCAGAGCTGCTCCGTCAGTCATGCAGACAGCAGGAGGTGGAAAGGGACTGAGACCATCCATGCACTTTATCCTTCAAAGAGCCACAGCCACCGGCCAAAGCTGTATTCATAAGGTCAGCACTTGGACTTCTCAGGCCTTATTCAGCTTCTCAGAGCTAGGTATCTCTGGCAGCAAGGTCTCACACGCACACAAATCCCCGTTTCCCTGGGTATCCATCTCCCCTGGCGCCAGGGACTACATTCATACCGGCCCTTTTAAAATCTTCCCAAGTCCAAATGCTGTGTGGCGGTTTCCTGATCTTTTGCGGGTTACCTCTCAGGAGAAAGAGAAAGCTGACCCGGCAGATCGGATCTGCTGTTTCACACCATCGGTCTCACACCTCTCCATTCACAAGCTGCTTTGCATTTCTCTCTACTCTGCAGTTTCAAACTTTGTAAACTGTGATCAGAAGTTTGATCGTAGGGTGGCAGGGATTTGGGGGCAGAAACAAGAACCCACCCTCCCTTCTTCCTTCAAAGCATCTAACCCCCAGCATCAATGACTGGCTTTTATAAAAAATGGGTAACGCGCTTTCAAAGAAGATATATTGCCTTCTACGTTTTGAGATTTTGGTTTTAGTTAAAGCATAATTAAACTTCTCAAAAATAAGGGGTTTGGAAATACTGTCTTACTGCTTACAATTTGGAAAAAAACCCCAACATTCCTGCATTTGCTTCTGAGAGTAGGCACCACTTGTCCTTCACTTTCTGCGCCGAGGATAATAGCGGGTTTAGCCATCTCATTATCGTAGCCATGAATAGCCGAGAAGGGAAAAATCGGCATCTGAGACCGGGTGAGCTTTTGACGGTACCTCCATACGACAGCTTTAACATGATTCCCACCCCTGTGAGTCACTAACTCCCCGTGCAAACCCCCGGCCGCAGCGGGAAGCGCGAGCAAGGGCTGCACACGGAGCTTTCTGGGCGAGAAGAAGTCTTCAGCTCGGTTCGTGTGGCGCTGCCTCTGACTCTGCCTCATCCCACCCTCGCTGCGGTCTGCAGAACATCTGCAGGTTCCTCAAAGCCTCTGCAGGGGCTCCTGGCACAACGTCGTTGCGTTTCCTGGTGACTTGGGACTTCCTCGAATGCTAAGGGCACACGGAAGGGGACAAGAGAGCATCCTTTAGCACCATCGGCAGGGCGAACAGAGCGTGACCAGATGTTAGGGTCAGTTAACCCGGTGCTCAGCAGAGTCCCGTGGCTCTGTGTGGTTAATGCACTTTTCTGGTTACAGTCGTAGTTATTAACCAAAAGACACGTTCAGCGGGTAAGCGAGTCTCATCTCCCAGGCTCATACGGGAAGAAAAAGCTACCCCCAGAAGTTCAGACTTTGCAGCGAAAGGACAAAACCCAAAGCCTCTTGGTGGAAGATGCTGGATACAGTCAGGGAAAGAAGCTCGTGCCCCCCCGCGCTTCGTTTGGCCGTCGGCTCAGACGGGAAGGCCCTGTGCCGCGGAAGGTGAGGCGCGGCTGAAGCGCGGGTGACAGGAGGAGCAGGATGTGGCGGGGACAACCCGAGAGCCAGGGCCGGGCCCCGCCGGGCAGCCGAGCGATAAGGGCCCTCGCCCGGCGCAGCCTCGGCGGGGCGGCTGACACGAAGAGCGGCCCAGGCTGGCTCTGCCCGCCGGCACGTTGTCAGGACGAGCCCCGCAGAGCACGGCTGTTATTTGCTTTGGGGGATGCATTTTTGGCACCCGCTATACGGTATGTTGCTGTCACCCACATGAGAACTCCGTAATCTCTTCTTTCCCTTTCCAGTGTTATTGTCCCAGTTTCCAAGGAGCAGACAAGAAGGATTTACTCTTCTGGAGTGGGATAATTCCTCACCAGGAAAGACATGAGCAGAGACAGAGTCGGGAAATTCTTTACTTGTTTATTTTTATTTACAGTACAGTTCCTGTTATTACCTTAAACAAAAATAGCACAACAGCAAGGCTGCAGCCAAGTTTCCTTCGCTGTTCCACAGGAGCCCATCGACGCCAGCCCTCAGCCGCAGCCCCCGCCGTGCGGCCCGCAGCCGCAACCCCCTCCCACCGCCTCTCCCCATGGCCAGCACCGGCTCAGCCTGGGGTAGCCCCACGAGGTAGCCCCGTGCTGGGCTGGTGGCACGCCGCTCTGAGCAGGCTCGGCCAAAAAGGCACTTACAGCTCCCGGCAAGTCCTATCCGCACCTCAGGGTCCCGAGACAGCTGGTAGCAGCCGGCCGGCGTCAGTGCTGGCAGTGGTGAGGCGATCCCGACCGGTGCACGCCGCCCCGGCGGTTCCCCCTTCACGGGTGTTGGAGTTACACCACTCGGGTTTAACATTCACCAGCAGAAGCAAACAGGCGGCGATACCCGCATCAAAAAGTAACAGAGGCTGTACTAAAGGACTACCGAAAGATGACACAAAAAGAGGCGAGAGAAGCGGTACTGCCTCCACGGTAACAGCCTCCGTGCTGAGAGGCTTTCGGGTTTCCAGCAAGCTTACACTATGCCCACAGCGACGGTGGGGGAGAGCAAGCGGTAGCACCTCAGTCACCATCAGATGAGTTAGTTACCATCTTTTGGATGGGACGAAATCACAGGCTGCTTTTAAGTGCTTCTCCTTTAAAAAGCATTTGGTGGTTTTCACAGCAAACCTGAGTTTTGGACATCATCTTCAAATCCATCATGTTTTATCTTCAGAAAAAAGGCAGGATCTGCCTTTTACAAAGCCAAGGAGCTGCCAACTGCTTCTCACTTCCTCCCCAGCAAGGACGCAGGCTTCAAAGCACCTCCAGGCATTAAGCACCCATCTCCTGTTGACCATCAATGGAACGGAGCGCACCCAACTCCCTTAAGCTCCTCTGGAAATCTCATCCTTTGATGTCGTTTCAAAGGCTTCAAAGCTGAGGTTTGTCTCTTTGAGGCGGGAAGAAAAGGAGGAGTGTGGAAGTGTTAAAGCAACTCATCTTAAAGCCCTTTGCCTAGTCCTGCCAGGGTGCAGAGCATCACGGGGGAGCATGGGGTGGCTTCCCGGGCTGACCTCGCAGCTCAGATGCCCGTGACTACCCTCTCCCGGGGAGGAAAGGGACGGGACCAAGGAAGACGGTGGCAGAGCCAGCAGCTTGGCCTGGGGTTTGAAGGGCCTGCGGCAAGGGAGTGACATCTCCTACCCAAGGACACCAAAGTGCTCAACAGCTTGAGTGCAAATGTCTCTCGTGCTCATCCCTGCCTTCTGGCCAGGCAGCAGAGGCATGGGCAGCGTGTGTGCCTGCCTTGCTCACGGTCGGAGGCGGGAGCTGCTTCATCTGGCTTTGCTTCAAGCACAAGCCCTGTCTTCCCTGCACATCTCCCCACCTTTCCCACATCTGTTTTCTTTGACACCAACCGGAAAATCCTCTTTGAAACATTTCAGCCTCTCAGATAAGAAGTTGCTGCTACGAGCTTCATGAAAATATGCAGCTGGACAGGGTCTCTACAAATCCTCCTTCGAAGGGAAAGAATTATTACACCTTACTGGGCACCAGGGAATTCAGTCTTCAGCCCATGGCCTGCTCTTATAGGGAGTTGCTGGGTTTTAACACGTGGAAACTGTAAAGTTTTTTCCTATGATTATGGTATCCATAGCAGTGCTAGTCTGAGTAGCTTCTGTGAGTGCTCATTTTCTTCAGTATTATGAGAATTCAGTCAAAGTCATCCCACAGTGCCGTGAGAACCGTATAAATCCATAGGAAAAAAAGCAGTCTTAAATAGTTCCACTACTCATTTAACACTTTTTTTCCCCTCCAAAACAGACCAGGCAACCAAAACAAAAAGTTGTGTTTTGTGGTTTGCCCAGGGAAGGGAGAGACAGAGGGTTTGGGGGAGCTCCTTTGTCAGTTTTTCCCTCAAAAAAGGGAGTAGGCTGAACCAGAACATCACTCTCTCCCTTTCTCTCATTAGAAATACTTCCCGGTTGTTATTTGCGTTCATTTGGAGAGCAGACCAGCTCCCCAGTCACGCACAGGGGTTCGCTGCCGAGCCGGGAGGCTGGCCCCGGGCAGGAGGGCTGTGCTGCCAAAGGCAGCGGCAGCGGCTGCCTGCAGTTCATCCTCTGACCTCCCATCACGCTCCTCACAATGATGTCATTTTCGCAAAGTGCAAAGTAGGCGCCTGTTTCTGTTTCCATTGCAGTATCACCACCAGCAACGATAAGGATGATTTATTTTGATTACAGTACCCAGGCACTCCAGCCAAACAGGCAGGCCCCCTGCGTGCCAGATACAGGGCAAAACAAGAAATGCTGAAGGTCACCTCCTCCCCGGTGAGCTTGCCGTCTGGGAATCGCTTGTGCGAATACCTTGGCAATGTAAATACCGTCCTACGGCTCACTAATGAACTCAATGAATCAAGAGGGGGCCCTTGTTTACCTTATGAAAACTTCCTGAAATAGTACAGCAAACAGAAACGTTGCCTCCGGGGCCCGTAAGCACCTCGCCGTTCCCAGGGTCCCACCTCTGGAGCGGGGCAGCAGGGGAAGCCCCCAGACGCAGCCCTGCCCCGCTGCTGCCCCTGCGAAAGGTGTCACACCCCGGCCAAGCCCGGGCTGCTCCCTCCTTCCTCCTCTGGCTCTCTGGGGCCGCGCTTCTCCCCCAGCACAGCCAGCTTTTACATACCCCCGGGGTCAAGAGAGGGAGGGAAAAAGCCTGTTGGAGGAAACGGGGATTAGCCGGCACTGCTGCCTGCTCCGCCGTGTTTTACTGGCCTCCACGTAACACGTCCACCCGCGGCGTCGCAGCTCCCACCGCCCCATGGCAGAGATGCCGGGCATCCCCCCGTGCGGGGATGCGTGCTTCCCTGAGCTGCTGCGGGCTTCTTCGCCCAGAAATCCCACCGAAGCCTACGGAAGGGCTCACGTCACCAGATCGGGCTCGCACCTCCGGGAGCGAGGGGGGTGGCAGGGAGAGGGAGCGCAGGGCTAAGTGGGGATGAATGGGTATATTGTTTCTGCCTGCCTGCCTGCAGTTTTATTAAGTGCAACATCTTTCATAAGATATTAGAGGTGGTTGACATTTCTCAGCCAACACTTTTTAGAAAAAATTTCAGCCAAAAGTTGCTTTCAGAAAACCTTCTGGTTGGAATAAAAAGGTGTCAATTTTATAATTTTTTTTCTACTTTCACAGAAAAAGTCCTTTTTTTTTTTTACTCTTTCTTATTCCTTCAGCTCAAAAAAAAAAGAGAGTAAAACTATTATAGAGCAGTAGGTTTTGGATTAATGTTGACAACCATTCAATAATACTTTACTCAGCATGACTTGTTTTTGTGAAAATCCTGAGCTAATTTCGAACTCTTCAAGCAACACTAAAAAAAAAACCCCAAAAAACCCCCCGATGTCACTTCTTAGAGAGCTTTCTAATCAAACCAGGGATCTGGACCCAAATGTTGCCAAAATCTGGGTGGGGTTGATTTGGGGCCCTCTCCAGCACTAGCTGTACCCGGCGCTGACAGGGATGGCGTTAAGCCAGGCAGGAGGAGCACATGGCCCAAGACACGGCGTGCCGGGAGGAGCGCAGGGCAGCAGAGATGAGGACCCTCGGGAAGAGGCGGTGGCAGAGGAAAGGTGTTTCGGGCAGCAGAGGCTGCGAGGAGGCAGCAAGGAAGGAGCGGGGACAAGCGTGGGGAGAAGACGCCCAGTGCCCTGGCTCTGTGCTCCTGCACACCGGGGCTGTGCAGGAGACCCCGGCCCCTGGCTACCGGTGGGGATGGGCAGCACCGGCATGGGGCAGCGGGACTTGCAGGCAACGCACGGGCCGAAGGCAGCGTGGAAGGCACGGCCAAAAATCTTGGCGCGGGTGGCACTGAGGCAGCACTGCTCCCTCCCCAAAATCCTTGCTTAGGCAGCTGTTTCCAGGGCTGCAAAAACAAAAGGCGTGAGAAGAGAAGGAGGCCCGGGAAAAAACACGCTATCTTGTATCTTATGATAGTGTGACTATCATAAATGGCTAATTTAAGGAGCTTAAGGCAAGTCTTGTTGTGGGCATCGTAATGGCATGCTGGCTGCGTCCATTATGTATGGAAGCAGAAATTTGCTGATTCAGCTGTGAGGGCTTTTGAAGTGACGGCAGCTGAACTTGCACTGAGCCTTCATCTGTCAATTCATCCTTTTAACTGAACAGGCACGTTTTTAACAAGCCGCCGCTTCTCCAGCCTGACAAATGGTTTCTAAGACATCCCTTCTCTTTCAGCTGTTTGTCACTCACTCACGCTCCTTCAGGTACAGACTTCTTTATTTCCCACAGCAGAGCACTCCCTCTTCCTCTCCAGCCCAACTGGCTGTGCAGTATCATACTGCAGAAGCTCTTATGCAGCACCAGAAGAAAACAGCTGGGGAAAGGTTACCGTGTCACATGCCCTCCTCCACAGATGCTATAATCTGATCTGCTCAGTATCCGGGGTGATGAGGGCAAAGAAAGAAAAGCAAAACAAATACTAGAAAAGACATGTAAATAAGGCCCCAGGAATGTGGTGCATTACTACCTTTACCGTTGAAAATACAAGTTTAAGATGGAGTATGAGGTTATAAATAAAAAGAAAAAAACATTGCACATTATAATGGCTCTGAAAGAGTTCTGGGTTTTTTAAACATGGCACATCTAATCCGCAGCTCAGATAATGCACCCACGGATAATCGAGAGTTGACTGTAAAAAGTCTGTTTTTGAATGACAGCTTGAAAAGTTCATGCACATTTCTCATGACAAAGCCCCTAATTATCATTTCCATCAATAGACTGTTAACACATATTCCGGGCACTACAGGCAGGAATAAAAACCCAAGTGGGAAGTACCAGAGCCTTATCATTCAGCTGATTAAAAAGCCCAAACTCTGAGCAGTGTTACAAAAGGCCAGCGGTCAGCTCAGATGAGGATGGGATTTCTACCTACACATCAAGACCGCCTACTGTTGCCAATGTTACACGTCATGATAACAGAAAGTTTGTAGAAGTGGCCCTGAAACTTAGGTTTGACAGATTAAGCCGAGCTCTGCTTAGCAGCAGGCAGGGAAGGGGAGGGCCGACAGGGCAGAGCCTGTCTGGGGGGCTCACGCTCCCTCCACAGCTCACCGACTGGCACGGACAACGAAACCTGGCCCGAGCTCTCCCTGGCAATTCTTGTATGCCTAATAAGATGTGTGAACATAGCCCTACAATAAAGCTAAACTACTTTTTTCGCCACCCCCACCCCCACAATGAGAAGCCCACCCAACGTGCTGTGTTGCCTCTGGCAACTTCTCTCCAGAGGCAGAGCTTTAGGAGATGGACAGTTTGGATTTTAGGAGCACACGGTCCAGCCAGTCATTAAGACAGAGCCAGTCACAAAATTTAGATCCAGACCTGACAAAGCCTTCAAGTACATCCATGTTTCAGCCTGTGTTGCAATATGGGGTTTGGCTCTGCCCATTGTGAAAATAATGACCTCCGAAGCACAGCGTTCTCCCTAAGACTATATTTCTACCTCTTCTTTAAGCAAAGTTCATGAATTTAGATGTGGACCAGTCAGAGTGGCCACTTCATGAAGGGATGGAGAGGCCAGTTCAGACGTCTGGCTGAGGAAGAGGGAAGCATCACCTTGAGCCCTGCATCTTTGTGTGCTGTTGCCTCTCCTGGCTTGGCTGCAACCAGCAGCGGTAAAACCCACCAGGACTCCCCTCAGATCTAAACCTGAGCAGATCACAGCTGTTCACACGAAGCCTTGCCAAGTCAGCTTCCCGCTGGTAGAAAAGCCCAGTTTGAACACCCGTTCCCAGACAAACCAGAGCGCATCTCCAAGCACCTGTGAGAGGCCGGAGGGAGAGGCTCAGGAAGGTCTACCCAAGTGCCGCAGCCTGAGCTCACTGCTGGCCCAAATTCTGGTCATTCACCAGAGCTGAAGCTCTGAGCACTGGGATTTGCCTCTTGCTCCGGCAGCTGTACCTCGGCAGCCGAATGCCGGCCAAGGGCACCCAGGCGGAGAGCCCCATGGACCCGCAGCGCACAGGCAGCGCTGCAGGCAGACACCAGCCTACAAACATTTAGGAGGAGCAGAGGAGTCAGATTATGGAGACGATGCTAAAAAGTGCTATTTTTGTCACTTCGTTTCATAACAGGAGCTCAAGCCCGAGAACGGCATTTTCCCTCCGCTCTGAATCACTGGGACCATTTTCAATGGCCCATGGGTTCATACCACACAGGCAGAGTGGTTTCTTGGCTGCTGCTGGCTGAACCGCCAGCCAGAAGATGGTAACAGAGCAAAGGAGAAGATAGGAAAGGCTCTGAGGGAGTCCCAGGAGTTTCTTCCCCCAGGATGCATGGTAGCTCCTCTAAGAGGTGTGGACCTCCAGGGTACCACTCTGAGCCACCCCTAAGCCCAGACCTTCCACCAGAGAGCTCCAAAACAAGTGTCCTCACCACCGCCTAACTTGGAGGAAGGTCTCAGCCCTTCCTCCGAGCTCCCGGGCCACCACGACCCTGCAGACTCCACAGGGGGAATGCAGCACACTGGGGGGGGGCAGGAGGAGGGGCACCCAGCACATCTCCTTCTGTTCCCCAGCACCCCTGCTCCCCTGTCCACTCTGTCAGGAATTCACCCCTGCAAAGGGCACGAGCCCACCAGCTTCACAGGCCACCCGACCTGGAAAGGCAAATAATGATTTGGAAGCAAAGTATTTACCTAGCAGAGCAGGTAAGTGCAGCAAACTTTATGAAATCCACTATGAAAATCCATATGAAGTTCTCATGTACCTGGAAAGCCCTTTGCTATTCCTGTGACAGAGCAAATCCTAAAATGAAGGGATTTTCTAACCAAGCACCAGTGAGATTTTGTCACTTGCAGCTACCGGGTCAGAGGGAACAGGCTGTTTCTTACAGTGACCTGCTTACTTTTCCTCTTTGTGGCTGTGCCTTTCTCATTTAGGAGATCGGTTTGTTTTTGCCAGAAGGAGTCAAAGTCACCACTGTGAATCCAGCTATTTTTTCCTTGTTTCTTGGAAAGCACCAGTCAGTACCATGTCAAGAAAAACAAACAGAGAGGTTTGCTTCGGACCTATTTAAAGCAAAGCATCCAATAACAACCCCAGGGCCAGCGCTGATGTTTGTGACAAAACTGGGGCTACTGTGCATGAGAAGGGCAGGATCATTGCAAAACTGCAGCGAGCATCCCATCTTTCACCCGGAGGTCGTAGCCATGCACAGCGCAAGCGAGAGAGCTCCGCTCCAGCTTCCCCCTTATCTAGGCTGCTATTTGGAGTCACTGGGTGTGTAGGAAAAGTCCTGGAGCTCAACTGCTGCAAGCTGCCATAGGTCCTGAAATGCAGCAGAGACACCCTGAGCGACCCGAGAGGAGAATCTGAGTTTTCTGCCTCTGCTCATCAGACCTTGGGCGGTCGGAGATTGCTCTGCCCCAGGAGAGAGCCTGTGCCTCGCAGGCAGGTGACAGCGGTGTGCTCGCCGCCGCCGCCTCCTCCCGCACCCACCCTCGGTGCCCGGCGGCAGAAACCAGCCAGGGAGGCGGCGGTGGAGCAGACACGGGGCCGCAGAAGGTCCCATCCCACCGGGGTGTCTCCTGCTGGAAAGCGCAGGCGCGCGCACCCCGGGCAGCAAGGGAGCCCCGCACCACACGCGTGCTCAGCCCAGGGAAAGGGGCAATGACACATCCTCACCGCACAAGAGCACGGTGAGGCTAGTTGCATCAGCGTCTATAAAACACCCTGATGCTCCGTGCGTGCAGCACAAAGCGTTATTAAACAGCCGTGCAGAGCAAAGCCGATAGTGCCTTGGTTTTGTTTATGTAAGGTATTCTGCTGATATTATACCCTTGGGAAACAGTAACGGCTATGGTTACGATAGGGTATTTACTACCACCTCGGCTCGCTGCAGCAATATTGACCCTACCTCTAAAAGCAATCTCAGAAATGTCTAGTCCACAGGGAATCTCGCTCTGTCCCACTTACAAGCATGCCAGTGCTTGCCTTTTCCTTCTGCAGCTCTTTTCTGTAAAAGAGACATTCATAACTCCGAGCTCCTTACCAGTGAACCTAATCCAGCAAGTATCCAAGACATTCAGGAAAAGAGACTTTCATAGCATTGGAATTTTTCCATGCCAGCACTTTTTCATCCTAAGATAAATGGCTTTTACTTACGGGGCTAAAGGCTCTATTCTTTTCAAAACACTTCTCAGCTTCAAAGCAGCAATGGAAATTGGCCGTGCACCTGGCCAGCTGATCCAGCCTGGAGTCAGCCAAACAGCAAAAGGCGTCTTTCTTTCCCGCAGCACTGAGCAGTAGTTTGCTGCACAGCAGACAGGCAGGCTGGAGGGCTGATGTAAACGGGCTAACACTTAATTAATCAGAACATATTAAAGCATAGCCCGGGCAGCACAGCCCACCGAATTTCCAAAGCGGGGGCTGGTGCCTGGGATGCACCTGCCGCATTGGATGCCGGGTCTTGGAAAAGCCTCCTGGGCAGTTTGCTTTCAGACAGCCGGCTGCTGTGCCGGGGCAAAAGGCCCCTGAGCCCAGTCATCCACCCAGTTAACCTGAGCAGGTACGGGAGGATGGACCTCTGCAGCAATTCGGGAACAGGCGAGACCAGAAAACAGCTACGCCAACCCCCTCCACTCACCCGCTCCCGTCGGGTGCGAGTGAGAGCTCCTGCAGATCCTGGATGGAAGTTGATTCTGTTTTTACCATAGCGGTGGCCAAAGGCTCCAGCTGATGAGACATGTTTGTCTTTCTCATGAGGCAAGCTGAGCAAACACCTCGTTGAAATCACTCTTGACGAAATTGCTCCCAGCGCTGGACAGCAGAGAGAGGCAAAAGGCAAGGGAGGAAGAAGAGGAGAGGAAGCACACTGCCTGAGGGAGCTGGGCACTGGACTGCGACACCTGCACGGGGCTTCATGTTTGCATGCAAAGCAACTTCCCTGAAGCTCAAGCAAGAGCCAAGAGCAGCTCCTAGCCCTCACCCACCTCTCTGCAGGGTTTGGGAGGGCCCTGCCAGAGGTGTCTAGGAAGTCCCAGGAGGCCCTGGAGCTATCTATGTCCGTTTCTCCCCACCTTGCTTACCACCCCCCATCCCCATCAAGTCCCTCCTTGCCAGACTCCTACCTCGGCCACCCCATGGCTCCTGGCCCTTCGGCACTGAGACCGCATGCGGGAGGTTGCACGATGCTCGGCCACTAGCACTTGGGCCAGCCTCGGGTTGCTGCTCTCACTTTCGAGAGCCGCCACCATAAAAAGAGACGGGATTTGCTGGCCAAGGAGAAGCCAGGGCAAGCTGATGCAGTGCAGGCTCCCGAGGTCAATGGCTGCTGGGGGAGGACACGCAATGCCTAATGTGGAAATGTTTGTATTTGGAGCAATATATAGTTACATTTAGCCCCTAGCAGCTGCAGAGGCTGTTTACTGTAGCGCCCAGTCCTCGGCTTATTAGCTGAAGGCCTGACAGTGGCCAGATGCGGAGAGGAGTGACTGCAAAGCCTGCAGCCCTATTTATCTCCCTGCCAAGATCCCAACAATACCTTGCCTAATAAGTCTGGCACAGAAATAATCATTTAAAGAGCTAAAAAGCACAACATCCGCAGCCCATCTTTACAGCCAGAGGGGAGTTTTGCGAGGCTTACAGTCTAATCTTTCCCCATCCCAAGTGCTTCCATCCTACTTCACGAACAGCGGGCGATTTGTTTCCTGCGCGGCTGGACACAAGCCTCCCGTACGTAACCGCCTGACGGGGAGCCGGCACCTCTGCAGCCGGACTCGGCCGCTTGCCGCAGCTGCACGGGGAGGCAGAAAGCAGCAGAAGCCGTGCCGCTGCGGTGCCAGCAGGCTCTTCTGCACCGGGGGCGGGATGCCTAATTCACAAGGTGCTTCCCCCCTGCCCCATGTCTCTGATGCCCGGGCGAGAGCTGGTCCCTTGGGCAGGCAGCCCTAGCCCTGCCGCCGAACCGCGGCACACACGCGTGCCGGACGGCGCTCGCCCTGCGTGGGGCGAGGGACGGGCTGTACTGACACGGTGCCCCAGCAGCACCCGGCGCTCCAGGGAGTAGCCTCACTTGCTGCATTGAAAAACAACAAGAACAACAACAAAACACAAACAAACCCAAAACAAAAAAACCTTCACTCATTAGGTGCTTTCTGAGGACCCAGAGAATTGTTATCTTTGCTGGTGGGGGAACTGGATGTTGGGTCAACATCAACACCAAAAAACGTAAGTTGCGCTCCACCGGTTCCCACAGTTTACGACCTTGGCCAGCAGATAAGCCCATGTAGTACGATCTTCTGCGTTTTGCAGGCTGCAGGTACCAGGTGTCGTTAAAGGTCAGTGTTGAGGAAAGGGCTCTCCCACAGTCGGGAGAAGGTTACAGAGAATGATTTTTATGCAACATAAGCTTGTAGATGATTAACAATTTTCTTTCAGTTAACTGTGAAGTTAATAGTTATTCAAAGCACTCCATTGTAATGGGAGTGGAGATGGGGAGACGTACTACATTAACCATTAATCTTGGACTGTGCAATAAAAATTAAAATGGAATATGGCACATAAGTATGATTAATTCTGCTTGCAAAGGGAGAGGGTGTCAGTGTATGCTTTGGATGGGAGTGTTTCCTTCTGACAGCAGGGTGCCCTGGTGCAGGTTAGGATGTGCCCCAGGAAGGCTGCACTCAGTGTTCAGCCCTGTATTTGCTGCTTTTTTCAAGCTCAAACCACACTCTTGTTTCGAAAGCCACCTTGTTAACTCTGCACCTCCCAAAAATCTCTAAACGTTAGGGAGCGGATCGATTTTTTTTTAGTTGCAAAGGGGAGAAGGGAGAAAGAAGGGCTCAACTTGGCAATTTGAGACCGTGGAAGAAGGCCACCATCAGTGAAACACCTGCTAGCCTGCACCCGCTGCAGTGCACAGCTCCAGGGAGAAGGAAGGAGGATTTCCCAAGGAGCTATGCCTCTCTGAAGCCCCCCTGGCCTTGCCAGCCACCTCTCCAGCCGCAGCAGCATTTTGAGCTTGGCACTAAGCACAGCCAGGGCAGTGCCCTTGCCCAGGGCTCACCAATGCCTTCCAGCCTCTGCCTGTGCCAAAACTGCTTTTCCCGAGCGCTGCAGTCCTGCTGATACACATGGGGCCATTGCCACGTGCACAGAGACTTGCTGAGGTCGATGCCATCGAGTTTATTTTCTGCTTGCAAGCTCAGTGGCAAACCTTTGGAGAAAAAGAAAAGCATGGGAGACAGGCCTGGGAGGCAGAACTTGCACTCATGGTGTCCCCCAGCTCAGCGATGTTTGGCTCTGGGTTTTGACGTCGGTTTTGAAAAGGATTGCAAAATCCAGGTCTAGATTTATCTTTCCCCTTTCTCCTTCCCACTCCCCCAAACCTGCCAAAAGTCCCTTGCCTGCTGTCACTGGGGGTTTTGACCTCGGCTGCTTGCAGCCAGCAAGAGGGCTGAGGGAATGGGTTCCAGTTTGAAGGCAAATTCCTCCTACAGCTCAGATACACCTGACTGAGCCTGCCCACCTGCTCTCCTGAGGAGCCGGCACTTCCTTGTCCCCGGCAGCCGTGGAAGTGTTCAGCTAGCGCAAGTGGCTGGTTGTTTTTATGAATACTTTCTGTGAGCCACTCTAAATCTCCCTTTGTCTATAAGCCAGCGCGCATTTCCCAACGCTTTCTGCATTCATTTGACAGCCATGCCAATACAGTGTGTTCATTAAGAGAGAGATCAGCCTGCTGATGAGAAAACACTGGAAGCAGCCCTGCAAGCGGACGTGCACTGGTTCCCCCGACAGCCAAGCGGCAGGAACCCACGCGCCCGCGCACCCCGGGCCCCCTCGCGAGGCTGGGGTCTGCCCCTGCTCCCAACAGCCTGTGGCGAGCCTGCCCTCAGGGTGGCGGGCATGTCGGTGAGAGAGCAGGGAGACGAGGTGGCTGTTCCCCTTACTGGGGAACTGGCCCGAGCCATGTTGCAGGTGCACGGGCTGCCAGCTTGCAGACAAGGGGAAACTAAACACCCCCATGGCATGCTGGCCCATCCTCCGCGGCTCCGCATGCCTTCTGTGCAGGGAGCCTCGGTGGGGAGGATGCAAGGATCCGTTCTCCACCCCGCTCTCCCTCTGCCTGGGTGCGATTTACTCCCCTCTTCCTCCATCATCAGGGCTCAGCAATTGTGACGGTGTCTGTTCTCATGCCCTCCTTTCCCTCCACCGAGCCCTGCTTTGGTTTTGGTGAGCCCCGGCAGAGCCGGGCCCCGGTGACTGCGGCAGTGCAGGCAGCTCCTGGATAAGCTTGCGGGGAGCGCAGGAGCGCGTGGTGCTCACAAGCAGCACGAGCGAGGCTCTCTGCTACCGCAGCCCGTGACCAGCAGCACCAACAGGCACGTCCCCAAAGTCTGTCAGTCCTCCCGAGATGCAGGGTGGATGGGCACATGGCGGGCAGAGTGGGCAGGAGGGCGCGTCCCGTCCGGGAGAAAGGCAGGTCACACAAAGCCCAGGCTGCGAGAATGCCGTCTGCTCAGTGTATTTGCCTTTGTGAAACGGGGTTAAGAAAGAACGAAGTCATAAGCATAAGGATATACATAATGGCATATCTATAATGGCTCTGTAATTGCTGGGCTTTAGTGCACGGTTAATCTACAACCTGGCTAACTTGCCTCAAGGTAATCGAGAGGCAGCAGCAAATGGGTGCCATCCTCCCGCCTCCACACAAACCCCGGCCTCCAAACGTTATAAAGACAGTTGTAAAGAAAGAGTTGCCGGCAAAGGTCTGCGGGATGAGGCCTTTCATATCTTCCGAGGCCAAGGTGCATCCCGATACCAGGAGGTGCGTCACTGCCGGGCGATGCTGAGCCAGCAACCCCCCACGGAGCCGCACAGCGTGGGGCACAGCACCCAGGGAGAGGGAGGCCTTGTGCCACCACTTAGCCCAGCTGCGGGACCCAATTTTGTCAGGACTCCACAAAAAAATGCTCCTATGTGAAACCTGCTTCCAGCGGGAACCGAGTGCCTGGGAGGAAACGTGCCCTGGAGGAGACTGGGAATAGGAGCAGGCGTAGAGGAGCCGACTCTCATCCGGCCGATGACAGAACCAAAGGTCCAAGCTGCTTTCCTGGAGAAGAACCAGGCCTCGCATTTGCTCTGCATATGTTTAGAAAGCACCTGGACGTGGTATTTGGAAGGAGAATATTTAGGAGCGTGCCGCAACCAGAGGAAAATGAGAGAGAGTGTTGCAGCTCCAAAAACTGTTGTGTTGTAAATTACTGCAAAGTCACACTTAGATTCAGGCATCAACCCCAAGCTGAACCAATAACTGCCCAGTAACTATATCTAATAAAGCACAGTCATGCTGCATTTACATCTCCTCTCAGCATCCCAGCCCTTCCACTTCCATTTACTGGCAAAAGTCTTACGAGAAGCCATAAATTTGCTGGAAAGGAAATGTTCAAAAAAAGTGCAGACGTGGCGCTTCAGGATATGGTTTAGTGGGCATGGTGGTGTTGGGTTGATGGTTGGACTTGATGATCTTAAAGGTCCTTTCCAACCTTAACGATTCTGTGATTCTGTCCAGCAGCAATAACAACACACCGTGCACAAAGCAGGCTGTACGGAAGCCCGTTCAAGCTTCCCTTCAAACACCGGCATGCTGAGGGGCAGAGCTCAGTGTCCCCCCGGGCACACTTAGGTCTCCATCACGATGTACCTGAGGGCATGTGAAATGCATTTTCCCATGCCACGGCATGCAGCTCTCTCCTCCAGCCTCCCCATACGAGCTTTCTCTTCCCCGCTCCCACTAAGACTGCAATTCTACGTCAGGATGCATACAGCTGTCCTCTCCGGTCTCCCCTTGTGCCCGTGTAGATGGATGTCCAGCCTAAAGCCCTGGGAGCACCTACAGCTAGCACAGCAGCGGGGCTGAGAAGTCAAGGGCACCCACACGGCCATGTCTCCCTGCAGCACCGCTGAAGCAAGATACCTACCTGCACAGTAAGGCCTCCGCACCTGCTCTGCGGACAGACTTACCAGCCTCCGAGGCTGCGAAACTGGTAATCTATAAAAAGCATGAGTCGCTCAAAAGAAATCTCGTGTCCTTGTCCAGTTCAAAGTGTTTCCTAGAACTACACTGACTGCGAGGCCTTGAAGACACAACTGTTTTCTGAAATTAAAAATTCCCCCTTCTGGTCCTTCTCAGTGCCTCCTGAAACATGTTGGCATTTCGCTGTCTCTCCTGGGTCTAAAAAGTTTCTCAGCAGAAAATGGGTACTGACAAGGGAAGAAGTGGGAAGAGGGATGCTGCGGCAGCTGAAAAGTTCACCTATTATAACACAAAGCACACTCTTTGCTCTTGGACAGACAAAGGCTCCTGTCCCTTCTACTCTACGTGGATAAGCAGACGACTGAGAAAAAGGCAGGGGAAGCCAGATGCCTCACGTGCTTTCAGTCCACTGAGGACAAGGGAGAAACACCAGCACCATCTAAACTTGAAGACAAAGATGACAGTGAAGCACCTTCAAAAAGAGGTGATTTTTGTCTCCGCAGCCCGAGGGGGACCCCATCTCCCTGGAGGAGGAGAGCGCAAAGCGGTTTGTCAGCCCAAGGTGCAAGGCTTTCCAGTAACAAGCCCAGAAAATGGGCCACAGGGAACAAAGGCGCTGGGCACGCACAGCCCCGGGCTGGCAGCCGCTCGGAGCTGGCTGCTCAAAAAAGCTCCCTCCGAGCCCGGCAGGCATGTGGGCTGGTTAGAAGAGAAGGAGAGAGCTGCAGACCGGCCAGGGTGCTTTGCAGCCCCCCGTGGGCTCCTGCTGCGTGGGAGCCACGGACCGATGGTGGCCTTGGAGGTGTAACCAGCCCTGGGAGAAACTACCACCTGGTCAGAGCTTTGCGTGGCTGTCACATGCGTAACAAGCAAGTTATACCTGTAGTAACTCGTTTTACTGATTTCTGCTCTACCAGGAAGTCAATGAAAATTTATAGTACCCCCATGAGATTGTTGCTCCTTGGTCACATGTTCCAGAAACGTTTATTTCTCTGGAAGAAAAGATATAGGAAGGGACAAGAACTTTATTCTCTACATGTAAGCGAAAACACTTTTTCTTTTCAGGCAGGACACCCATTCAGCTAACACTGTGCTTGATGAGAGCCTTAAAGGCCCTGCTACACTGGGTGTACCAAAGGGAGAGGAGAATGCTTAATGCATGCATCTTCATTGCTGCCTCTCTTGGGAGAGGCACTGGGTTCTCCTCCTCTTTCTCCCTGGGCTTATCTGTTGACAGATTACACCAAAAAAGCCCTTTCATAAAGCTCTATTAGAATGCCAGTGCATGCAGCGAGGGCCACTGAAATATTCCCAAAGCCACAGACAAAGCTGACGATTTGCAATATTTTAGCATAAGCTCTGACCCAGCATACAGGAAAACAGACGAATGGCACTTCCCCCAGGGCAGGAATCGCTTCTGAAGCTGCTGACGACCCACTGTTTATCTCAATGCTGTCCCACTCTTAAACACTGTTTGAGATGAAACTTTTTTTAACCTGGATTCCAGCCTGAAGACGTCCAGGAGAAAGACCCTTGGCCTCTCTCCCTGGTGGCCTTCTCAGCTCCTGGTGACGCTGCCTGTTGAGACGCTGCAGTATTGTTCCGTGCTTGCAGGGCAGGAGGAGAGATGGGTCGGAGCCAGGCTCTGTCCCCCACTGCCCAGCGTGGACCCTGCCACGGGAGACGCAGCACGGCCTCCGGCCAGGGAAGGAGCTCACGGCAGGAGCGGCGTGCCCTGCTCCCGGCTCAGGGTCAACCAGCCTCTTCAGCTTCTCCAAAGCTCACCTCTGTTTGCTCCTGTTGCTAGCTCCGAAGCAGGAACAGAACAGCAGACGCGCCGTTGAGTCAGTTTTCGTATTGCACAACGGAAAGAGAATAGGAAAGCATCCGCAGGAACTGAGCCAAGTCAATAATGGAGACAGATTAAGCAATACATGCACCTGGCTGTCAGAAGTGTAAGATACTCTCTCTTTAGTAATTACAGAGCAATTATGAAGTTAACAGCAATTCCAATAAGGACAGGTATTTCACAATACAATTTTGTTCACAATCCATCAGGAACAGTCACACCAAGGAGATACAGCTCTGAAACCAAACTGTCCTCACCCCTGCAGGCATAATCCTTTAAATGCCGATCTTTGGTGGGGTGGGATCCTGCACAAAGTCGTAATTAAATGATTAGTTATTAACAGGATGTAATTGAAGCTGTACTTTAATGTGACTTTAAAAAATCCCATTTTTAAGACAGGTAATGCAAACCAAGATGAGATGGAGAGTTTGAGTATCGGATTTATGCAAGCCCAGTTAGCCTATAATTCTGCAAAACCAGAAACAGATTAAAGCTGGGTTTCAATATATCTGAAGACATCAAAGTCTGTTCTGCATGATCCGGATGAAAAGCTTCAGATTTTGTGCTTCTTTGTAGTGGTAAGATCAGGATGATCTCAGTTTATCCGATCCATCCAGAGAGTAAACAGAGAACAGAAACTATCATAAGGTCCACAACAGATCCATCCCTGAATTTAAGATACTAAATCAAACTCGGGTCTGTTGAAGTCCACAAAGTCTGACTTGCACTGAAACCCAACTTTGCTTCAGAATACTGATCTGCCATTTCATGCCTGTTCTAAGAGAAAAAGCAGCCTGCCTTGCTCCAAGTGACACGTGGCAGCACGAAGTGGAGGTCTCCTGTGGTGGCACTGTACCGCTGTCGCTTACGGCCGGGACCGAGGGGCGTTGCATCACCGCTGCTTGCTAACAGGGACTAGAGATTATTGAGCAAGCAGCTCAGGCTGGCTGCTTCTGCACCCAGCCTGACCTCCTGCCTGGAACGGGCTCCCCGAGCACACGCGGCGGCGGCAGCGCCTGCGGGGACGTCCCTGGGTGCCACTGGATTTCTGAGCGCTGCGGATTCACACCCAGGCTGTAAGCCTTCCCACGGCCGTACAGCCGTGACATTTTAGCATTGTCTGCTTTCCCCACCTTGCTGCACCTCTGAAGTACACTGCAGGCGAGCCCATCCGCGCAGCCGCAAAAGAAAGGGTGACCCAGGCTACATAACCACGAACATGAACCGTTCAAACCCGTGGGAGGGGACGAGGGCATGGCAGAACATGGGCAGCATCGGGTGAAGCAATGCTGCCAACATGCGCGTAAAACCCACTAATTCTCTTCTCTAAGGGCTTTCTGGGCGAGAGCAGCCAGCCAGGAAGTCTTCCACCAAGCCTAGCATTAATCTCCTCACTGTCTCTTTTTCATATCTCCTTTCAGGCTTTATTTCATTCAGGCAGTGAAACCTGTTGTGGTTTACTTTGATAAAGGTAGAGCCAGTCACTCAGTGTGTTCAGGCAGTACGGATGTTTTGCTATCTCTTGCTGCATCACCAGTAAGGGCTGAAAAGGTGCTACTGTGGTTTCACAGCTAAAGGGGATATGTGATTCTATCAAGAGGTATCCAAACATCTAAGTGCTCTATAAAGATTAAATAATTAATTATCAGAACTCCTGACAGAGATAGCCAAGCATTACCCCCATTCTCCAGACAAGAAGAATATTTTTGTATCAAGTCATAGTTATAAGAGCTACCCAAGGTTTGCTGTGAGCTAGTGAACCTAAGCATAGGTACCGTGAAAGGCAATGGTTTTTTACATGTCCCAGGCAGCATTTTTGCCATCAGTGCAGCTAATGCCCTCTAACGAGCCAGCAGAGACAGGATCTCAAGCTCATGGAGGACATGTAAGAGTATATGTGAGCTGCCATTTTAGTACACGGAGCTGAGCAGCATTTGGAGGGCTCAGAGGGGAAACAAGCTGGCCATGGAAAACTCTTACACTTCTATCCTCTTTTCCTCTTCATCCCCTTTGACCACCAAGCATCACTAAGGACTTTTTCACTTCAAATTATTTATGGGATGAATTTTTAACAACTAGAGCTGAAGTAATGGCTGTATATACACAGATGCACGTGTGTGCATACGTGCGTAGACACTCAACACACAGAATCACCACCGCTAGTCCTCATAAACTTATCAAAGGCTGCAGTACCCCATCAACATAACATACCAGTGCTTTTCCCTCCAGTCTTCTGTTATGTCATCTTTTTAGTTATGCTTTATCTGTGCTTAGATCATACCTCTGGGGCAAAGGCTACGTCCTTTATACATTTCTCTGATGTGCTTTTGAGATTAGAGACACTGAGTCAAAATAACTCAAGTCTCTCCAAGAAGAGCATGCTACATTTTTGTGTTTTATCGTGGGTCCCTGGCAGTGAGAAGCTTTAAAATCAAAGGACTAGGAGGACAAACCATAGATCACCTTTAAATGTCAACATTTCAGTGCATTTCACATGCTGTGCTTGTTGCCTTAGAAGGAGTCGCACAGCACAGAGCAGACCCAACCAGGGTAACGTGGTGGAGAACTCAGCAGCCAGCCAGACCACCCCCTAAACCACATCCCCAGCAGCCAGAGTCACCCACTGCCGATCCCGGGATACGGCTCCGCACCAAACTCCTTGCAGGCCAGGCAGCTGGAGACGAGGCACCTGCACAGCCCTTAGGAGGCTCAAAGGCCTCCGGTCCAGCAGCCTTGCACATCATGCTTTCTTCTCATCCCTTCTAGTGCATTTCTTTCCCCACAGGCCCTCTTTCTCTTACCACTGGTCCTGGTTTCAGCTGGGATGGAGTTAATTTTCTCCCTGGTAGCTGTGTTTTGGATTTAGTGTGAGAATGATGTTTATAAAACACTGACATTTTAGTTGTCCCTAAGTAGTGCTTACACTAGTCAAGGGCTTTTCAGCTTCTAATGCCCTGCCAGCGAGAAGCTGTGAGGGGACACAGCCAACACAGCTGACCCAAACTGGCCAAAGGAATATTCCATACCATATGACGTCACGCTCAATGTATAAACTGCGGGAGGGGGAGTTGGCTGGAGCGCCGCGGCTCAGGAACTGGCTGGGCATCAGTCAGCAGGTAGTAAGCAATTGTATTGTGCATCACTTGTTTTGTATATTGTTGTTGTTGTTATTTTCTCTTCCACTGCTATGCTATTAAACTGTCTGTATCTCAACCCACGAGTTTTACCTTTTTTTTTTTGATTCTCCTCCCCATCCCACTGGGGGTGGGGGAGAGGAGTGAGCAAGCAGGTGCACGGTGCTTAGTTGCCGGCTGGGATTAAACCACAACACCAATTTTCTTCAGCAAGTTTAAAGTTAGGCTTTTCCTCTTGCCTCACTCTAGATCCACTGGCATTACTTTTTTCTTTTTTTTTTCTTTTTTTTTTTTTTTAAATCAGCTTGCCTTGGGCATTGCCCTTTTTATAGGCAATTTAACAAAACAAGGTGCAGCTGCCCAGATGCTGCCTCCACACTATCTGGGAGAGCCCGGCCAGTGCTATCTGCCCAGGCCAACAGAAATTCACTCTGGTTTGATAGGGACGGCCAAGACGGGGCCCTCGGTGTGACCAACGGACCTTTTGGGTGACAAGAGCGCGTGCTGTTTCCCAGGGAGAGCTGCCGGGGCTGTGCAGGGGGGGTGACCCCCCCAGCCCTCCCCTGCCCGCTGCCAGGCTGGCACTCTGTCCCGCCACCGGCAGATCAGCTCTGCAGGGCCCCAGCGCCGCTTCTTCCAAGTGGGCGTCATTCGTTTCCTCTCCGTATCGCGTTTAAAGGCCGTATTCGTCTTGTCATATCTTGCAGCAGTTTCTCTGTGGCAGGTTGCCGAGGATGATGCTGGGATGTTTATTTCACCCTTTTGTTAAAACGGATGACAGGTTTTTGGATAAGCCTGCCACAGTTTGTAGAAGCAGAAAGGAAAAAACAAGTTGGTCCAAAGTCAAGGGAGAGAGATACAGGCTGAGAACATTTCTGAGGCACCTGGACTTGCACCAGGAAGGATTTGCTCCCTCGTGCGAGCACAGTTCCCGTCATCAATGGTTTTGACACCATTGCCTCCCACTTTGACAGCGCTGGCTCCTGCACCAAATGACTCTGCAGCCCCTGTGCACACAACTGTCTGGAAATCTGTCTTCATATCTTGATGCAAACTACCAGAACTGGGCTTTTTTTTCCTCTAGTTTGTTTTCTTTTAATATGACAGGATTGCTTAATGGAAATTGTGGGGGTTTGGGTTAACTTGGGTGTCTTCTGTTGAAAGAGGAAAGAGTCATCCAGTGGCACTGACGAAATCTGCAAACACAAGAATTAACAGAGAAGGGCTGTCTCCTGGCACACTGATAGGGTCTGATAGGATGCAGTAGCTTGTTTACAGTGCGGTGGCCTCCCCTCTTCTCGGGAGGGAGTTTATGCTGCCTGAACATCACCGTTGAAATGCCCCCGAAGGGGTGGGCCTCCCCTTCTCCTCCTCCACTTCCCCCCAAGCATGAAGCTCGTGTTGGCCTACTGCACCCTCCTGCGGTTGTCGTTCCCACTTTGCTGGGATGGAGGGTGTGTTGGGACACAGCATGACGGTCAGCCCAGCGCTGACCTAAGACTGCATCACTGCTGAAAGCTATGGTCCTGTCCCACCTCTCGTCTCCGCTCCTACCTTCCTGCCACCTGCCGCGCGTCGGGCCAAGGGCTTATGAAACTGTGGGGTGATTCGCCTCTGCTCATCACCCCTCCAGAGACTGAGCCCTGCCCCACAAAATCACTCATTGCCATCTGGACCAGCAAGCTGCTCCGACACACAGCGTGGCCACAGGACTGTTCAGACAGCACTCTGGGGCACATGAACCAGGGAAAAGGCAGGAACACCTTCTGGTGACGGCAGCATGGTTTTAGGCCAGCTTGACAGTAGCCCGACAGCGCAGCCTGAGGTCTGGACACGGCAGAGTATGCTCTGCCCCTGCCACAGTGGAGCAGCAATGGGTCTGGGCGGTGCTTGGCCTCGCAAAGACTTCTGAAGTGTGCCTAGTTTCCAGTAAAATCTGCCCTGCCGCATTTGCCGAGATCGTAAAAATACAATTTTGATCCAGTTAAAGTGCTTAGCCTTGATTTTACTTTTCGGCCAGATTTCCCAAGGTCACGGGAGGTGCCAGGGGATGTTGGGATCGAGGAGATGAGAGCATGGAAGAGAGCTGAGGTTACAGCAGTAAAAAGGTGAAAGACAAATGAAAGTTAGAGGGAGGTGAGGTCTTGGCAAGGAGCTGAAGATACTAAATGGTGGAGGAAGCCATAGGGGATATGGTGGAGGAACTGGGATTCTTTCAGTGGGGTTGCAGAGGATAAAGGAACCAAATTTGTAAGAAATAGGGCTTTTAAAATTCCATAGCTCAGGGAACAAACCGTTTTAGAAGCCTAGGCATTTTGTACACAAATGCACCGGATGACTCCAGCTACCACCTAATACTGTGGGAAGTGGATTTATCATGTGAAAATAGCTCTCCGCTTAAAACAACTGGTCCACACCTCTGAATAAGAGGCCAAACCAAAGCCACAGATCCAAAATACCCTAAATCTGGGGAAATTGAAATCTGCAGCAGGGGCCTTCTGTAAACAATGCAAACATCAGCATTTCAGACTAGCCAGCCAGCTGCGGACACCGAATGAAGACTATTTCCCAAGACACCAGGCAACGCGTCCGGCAGCGGGCTACATGTACAGCCCCGCTCTCACGCACCTCATGTCGAACCGAAAGCATTGCACTGCTCACCCCGGATCAGCCCACCAACGTCTCAACGTAAAGCGAAGCAGGAATAAATGACCCGTCCTCACCATCCCTGGAGATGGTTTCAGACCCGCCACCAGCTGGCCACCAGCAGCCTGAGCAGGGATGCGGAGCCAGTGAGCGGTAATTGGTTCCGAGTACTCATCGCTTCCACGGTTGTGAGCTTTGGCACTGCCAAGCTGGACAGCTGAGGGGCTGCACGCGTTGTAGGAGACAGCAACAGCCTTGGAGAGCCCAAGTAAGCAGCGAGGCCCAGGAAGGAGGGGATTGTCTTGTTGGAGACACATCTGAGTAGCAGTTGCCACTGGTGATCAAACCCAGCTCTCCTTGCTGCTGCAGCACGTCTACCTGAGGCATGAGGAGGTCCAGCCAGAGTAACCCCTACCAGAGGAGACCTGTGCCGGGGCCTCAGGTGCCTCCCAGCTCACGGGCAGGGCAGTGCGGGCGCTGCGTCCCCACCGCGCCCCCGCCTTGCCTTGCTCTCACTGCATGGAAACGCTGGGGATGCAAAAGGAAGGAGAGGCTGCAGAAATCTTACCACCGATATAAAAAAGGTAGGCAGGGCTTGCAGGAGGCTGGATTTCAGGATGTGTGCGGTGGGTGGTCAAAGAAGGTGATAAAAATGTAGCAGGTTTTAAATGAATTTAAATGCTTGGAAATCATTTTTGTCCTAACAATTACGGTTAAGGACTCAGGGGACTTGAGTAGCTCATTCAGCATGCCCTGCTCCCCAGCCAAGGCCTGAGCTGTGGGGACAGGCAGCTGCCAACAGCAGAGGCAGGCTTTGTGTGGGGCGAGGCTGCATGTGGGGTCAAGCTGGGAGGGCTGCTTGCCGCTGGAAAACCCACCAAGAGAAGCAGCTCAAGACCTGCTTGAACTCCTTGGCATCGCAGGGCAGGCATCCCTGGTGCTCTGCGTATTGGTCTCCTGCTGATCCCAGTGAAGCCAAGAAAAAAAATCAGCGGCTTTTAACTCCCCGGGGAGCAGCAGAGTGCTGTGTGGTTTTGCAATACTCCATCAATGGGAGAAACACCCCGGCACCGCCGCAAGCAGCCACAAAGAGCCAATTTCCTGGTTTCTGCAGCGCGAGGAGGGCGTGAGCGGGTGTGAACGGCTGCAGGCATTGGGGTGCATCGCACGCGCTGTGGTGAGCAGCTGCGCAGCGTGCAGGGCCCGTGAGGCCTCTGCCTCAACCACTTCAACCCAGTTCTGGCTTCTGTGCCCCCAGGGCGGGCAGGGACGGATTGCCCATCACTGAGGCACCCGGGACAGAGGGGATGGGGAGCCCGGGCCATCCCAAATGATGTCCGCTGGGCATACAGACTGTGGCTCTTGGCATGCACCACTCTTGGGTCCTTCACCCTAGAAAAGCAGCCCCAGCACCAGGGTGCCTTGATTGCCACCTCCCAAGTGGTCACCTAGCTCTTCTAGATGCAGGGAGAGGGGTGGAGCAGGGGGCTTAAAGCAAACGTGGGGCTAGGACCTCCCTCCCCGCACTAGCCAGGTGCATTGCAACGTTACAGATTTGGGGCTCTTTCTAAGCTCCTAAAGAAGGGATCTGAGAGTGTGGAGCCCCGCTTGCCCTCCCTGTTTCTGGGCAGCCCTTCCTGCACCCTTTTGATCCCATCTGAGAGGTACAGCTCTTGCCAGGTTCGTAGTTCCTCTCGACAAGCACACTATGAATTCCTGTCCTGCCTGAGAAAAGGGTGCTGGTTGCTATCATTTTCACAGTGTGCTGGCTTCACTGTAGTGCCTTCGGGCAGATTACAGTAAATTTACTGCACTTCTCAAAGGCTATTTCCTTAAGTGCAGCGAGCTGTCTGCAGAGAGGTACTGACAGTTCCTGCGCTTTTTCTTCTCTCTACCAGCCAATTTGCAGTGTGAGAAAGATGAGATCTTAAAAACGGACAATTAGTGCCCTTACTAATTACCCGTACTAAGCGTCTCAATTACAGGAGTGCCCGAGGGGGCCTTAACCAAAGCTGGCGTTCTGTTGCACCAAGCTTCCTTCGACGCTGCTCCTGCCCCCCAGAAGCCCTCGCCTGCTGCGTGCGAGGGGTTACCCGAGACCCACAGTGCTAACCTGACTCGGGTTGGTTTTCAAAGGGGAAAATTGAAGAACTGTGACCGCCAGCTATCACCTGGGAAGCAGAGATGGTGTCATTGCAACCCTTCTAGGAATTCACCTTCTATGTGCTCACTGGATTCATTTTGGGTTTGCCCTCTGTGGGGCTTTGCTGCTAAACGCCTTGGGAAAATACTCTGCGTTATGTGATGTGAAGTGCACATCCCCAAGGCTTGGTCTCACTGACTTTGCAACTATCATCTGCAGTGTTTTTCCTTCTCCCTTGACTGGCAAAACTGAGATTCCTGGGTTTGATACGAAGGTGATGGACGTGAGGAGGAGATTCTGGGAGTCTGAAAACATGAGCAGGGGGAACTCTGCAAATCATCTCGTTCTTCATGAACAAAAGCTAAGCTGGGATGATGTGACAGCACAGATTCTACAGTTAAAATGAATGGAATTATGGAAAACTTGGAAATACCAGCTGAGAGAAGTGCTAGGGAGCATGCAAAGGAACAAGGCTTTGGTGCAAGAGTAGATTGGAAAGATGTTAAGGGTGTTTGAAACTCAAGGAGGTAACAAAATATTAATGAATCAGCACCAACCAGCAACAAAGAAATCCATTATTTATAGGGAAGATGAATAATTATCCATGTGAGGTCAAAGAAGACGTTCGCACTGAAGTTTATTAAGAGTGGAGAGTAATTGACTGTCTAGACACAGCCCCTGCTCGAACACTGAAATCCTATGATTTGGGTGAGCAAGAACAACTGTGTCATGTTGGCTGAACACGGTTAGTTCATGGAGGGAGCTCCAAAAGGACAGCAGGGGAGATGCACAGCCACAAAGGAGGTGGGTCTCGGCGGCACCAGGGGCTGAACTGTGGACACCAGGCTGAAAACCCAAGGCCTGAGACTCTTCCGAGGGCAGCCAGGAGATTCCTACATCAAAGGTCTGGGACTCAGACCACTTAGGACAAGCTACATTTTCTGCATGGATTTGCTTTAATTTTCTAATAAGCTCTGCTTTATTAGATACCTTCTCGTGTTTGCCACAGCATGCTGTGGTCCCACTGGCAGAGAGGCAGGCGTCCCCGCACGTCCAAGGCGGCCAGCGGGAGCCGGCCCCAGCAGGGCTCTCTGGGTGAAGGCTCCCTCCTTGTCAGCCCTTGGGCCCCAGGAGGGACAGGACTCTCTGGATTTGGGTGTCAGGGGGAGCTGGGGAAGTGCCACAGCCCGAGAGCGAATGTACATCTTGCACAGGGCAGCGCAGTGCCTCTGGCTCACCTGACAGAGCCTGGCAGAAGATGAAACTGCCCTCTGAATTGGGGAATTTTAGGCGCCACCAGCGCAAATAGACCGAATAAGCGTTCAGAAGCACGACAACGAGTGACAAGGACAGACCACAGCCCCTCACATAGCAAAAGAGATGCCTTTCTCCTGGCACGCCGCTTTGCTCTGCTCGCTCAAAGCCAGCCGGTTACCGCTGCTGCCAGCAGAGCTGCTGCTCTGGCTGGCCACGCCGCTGCGGCCGTCCCGCGCTCCTCCCGACGCAAGCGTACGACCCACCTCCAGCGCGGGGGCTGAGTTCGCGCTCGCGCCCGGACGGCTCTTCCTTCCTCTTCTTACACCCTCCCGCGGGCATGCTGAGCAAACAGCAAAAACCCCCTCGTACCGGCCATTTTCCTCCCTACGAAACCTCAACAGGCTTTAAAAAGAAACACACACACACAAAAAAAGAGAACCCAAGTTCCCAAATTTCTGCAGGAAGCTCTGATGAGTGTTTGTCTTGCTTTTCAGTGTGGTATGTATGTTGTCTGTGGAGCCGGAGGGCATTTCCCCGCTGAGGAAAGCATTTCCTTTAAAGCCAGAGCCCCCACAGTTACTACCGTTCTCATAGTTACGAAATACTACTGCTTGTGGAGAGGGGACGAGGGAGAAAAAGTGATTACCAAGAGTGAAAATCAAGTATGCATTGGCAGGTTTAGGTAAAAAGTCTGTCATCAATGATGCTGTGCCAGCGTATTAGCCTCATAAGGACTGCATGGATTTCCTTCACTTACACTGGCCTGAAATACGGGAGGTGGTTTGCCCGACATGTAGAAGTGGGTCAAATGCTCATCTCTAACCTATATTGGACGCACGAGGGGAGGCTCTGCAGTGTTCGCTCACTGTTGTGAGCTAGTGGACAGCCACACGAGATTCCCCGAGGCTCCGGCCCTCTGGCAGCGCAGGGCGAGCTGCTGCACCCACGGGTGCTCACGACGGCACGTGCACCTCTCTGCGTGGCCCCGGGACTGCAGATCTCGAGGTACTCATGTGAAACGCAGGGGAGGGAAAGGAAACCAAATGGGGTACGCTACAGACAAAGAAAATGGGTTTGGGGATGCCACGAGCAGTCAGATATCACAAAAAGCAATCTGTAGCTGCAAGGATGGGTGTGGTTAAAGGACTTGGCACAGAACGGATGCTGTGCTGGAAATGGATGGAGAAATCAGGACTAGTGAGCTCTTGCTGTGAATCCCGCTGTGCAACAGCGTATGAGATGCTGTTATGACAAGTGCAGTCTATTGGCCATCACTACCAACCTTTCACACAGCTCGTTAGGGAAAGGTCACGGGTTATTTTTATTTTAATTCCCAAGGACATATTTGGTTTGCTTCACACACTTCCACAGAGGATTTCAATCTACACACCCAGATCTCTCCACTCTTATAAACACAGCCATACATAGCATGTATTCCTTTCTGCTCTTTACTTATAAAGCAAAACACAAAGCCATAAAATGCCTTTTCGAACTCCAGCTGTGCCACTTTATGGAAGCATTTGAAAACTATTACTTTTAGTGAATGCACTAAAGGTCTCTGGCATATTACCCCTGATTTGAAGATTGATTTAGGATGAGACTCTTACCACCCAGCACAGCTGGAGCGGTGCTGTGCTCCAGGAGCTGTAGTGGTGTCTGTGGGACTACTGATGGAGAATGGCTGAATAGCACAGGGAGACTCAAACCGTGGCTAGGAATCCCATCAGGATGCTGAACCAGTGGACTTTACCCCCCAAACCAGCCCCCATTGACAGCTGCCCACGCCAATTCACTGACGGTATTCTTGGTAAGGCTTTGGTCTCCCTCTTTCTATTTTTTCACCTCCTTTTCATTACAAGGACCTGCAGAAGGTCACCTGCTTGTGATAACGTGGCACTTTCCTTGTTGTAGTCAATTCTGGATCCTGCTTTTAAGGTACTGTGTAACATCTGCTCCAGGATAGTTTATCCCTTTTGGAGAGGAGGTAAAAGGACAGTGACAGTAAGTGACTTGTCCAAGGTCGCGCAGTAAAGCAGTGGCAGACCTGTGGTGAGGCACTGGGATATTTTGGATTCCTCTGCACGGCTTGTCAGGACTTTGCACAGAAAGAGAAAGTTTCCCTGTTTGTCTTTTCGAGTTCATTACACGTGAGGAGAAGAAAGGACTTCCGTAATGTAAAAAAATGTGTATGGCTCGTTGCGTACCCCTCCCATAATATAAGAATTCACCCTTTTAAAATTAAAAAAGCCTATAGTTTGCCAAAGCAGAGTCCTCAACAATTGTGCTAGCATTACAGTAAGTGGCAGCACTTTGGACTATTGCAGGAGATATATGCACATTGTTCAGAAAGGTAATGATACTTTTAATCTGGTTACAGTTAATTCCAGCACTGGGTTCCTCACGGGCAGCTTTCCTTCCTATTTAATGTTTGTCTAAATGTTCATTCTGCAGATGAAGTGATTTTTTATTAATATGATACTAATTCATTGATTTCATCATTTTTGTCATTTCTGTATTTTCGTTCTTCAAAACACTTCACATATATTGTTACAAGGGAAGCAAATATACTGTCCAGGAAGTTTCTGTCTGTACATTTTCTTAATATGCTCTGAGACATGCCCTTAGAAAGCCATAGACAGGATTGCCTTCACCTCAAATAATATCCTTCTCACTCTTCCCAACCTCCACAGATAACTAGGACAACATTAAATATTAAATACTAAATCCCATTTGACACCAGTAAACCCAGAAGTCATCCAGAAACAGAAATACTTACCAATGAAGAAAGCACTGCTCCTTCATGTATCTCAGAGCCTTCTCCAAAGGCAAAGAGATGTCTCATGTCACAGATGAGAAGATAAGGAGCAAAAACATTAAGGGGAGCGGGGGTCACAAGTCATACACCATGGGAATCACGGTGTAATGCACACCCTGCTGCTGCCCCACCCGCTGATGGGGTATCACACTCATTTTTCTCTATACCCAAGAAGGTCCCAGTGATATCAGGGTGTATCAGGGGCCTTTAAACCAACACAGAACGGATGAAAGACATCTACAGATATTTTGTTCCCTCCTCAACTGGGTGCCAAGCATGTGTTCTGCCACACCTATCTCTAAGATGAAGCAGGAGCGAATGATTTTTTTGCATTAAATGTATGAAATAGTGGAGACCACTTCAATATTTCAAGAAGCGGAGAAACATGGACTGCGAGTACTCCCCTGAAGCGCAATCAGCTGCAGCACGTCGCTGCTTTCTGCATATGGGCGTCCAAAGTTGTGTCCTAAGACAACATTGATCTGGAGGCCAGCTAGAAAGGCAACGAGGACAGACCACATCCTCAGAGCACGGAAAAGCCGCGTGGCCTTTCACAAGTTGCACAGCTTTGCCGCAGCTGATGCTGTGGCTGCCTGCAAAGAGGGAGGGCAGGAGGTGAAGGGTGCTGCCCGGGGTGGGCACAGCACGCCCGTGGCACCGTGGCGTGGGAGCCCGCCGGCGCTGGCCCCCCCCCCGCCCCCTCCGGGTGGGTGCCTCTTAGGGCGTAAGACCCTTAAAAGCGACCCTCTAACCCAAAGCACTGCTTTGCTCTTTCCTCTGCTGTTTTTTAGCAGAGGCACGTCGCAATACTATTTATGATAGGGAACCTGTGGTGAAGCATGCCTCGGACAAAAGGAAGCCCTCGTTTATGCCACGCTGATTGTGATGTGCTGCGGAGTTGGGGAGGCACAATTCACACAGCCCTTGGTTTCCTTATCTTTGCATCTTAACTGGTCTCCCCGCTCTGCCGGTTACACCTTCCCCTTCCCTCCAGCCTGCCTCGCTGGCAGAAGCCAGAGTGAGGTTTCCCCTTCACGGTGAGCCTGGATGTTTCCGATCCTACAGCAAAGACCCTCAGCTAGTGCCCACCTGACCTCCATTTCCTGCATTTTCCACCCCAACAGCTTGCCTCAGGCATCCTGTAAGGTGGGCAAAGCCATTTTGCACAGTCAGTCGGTTGCCCTAATCTTTGGCCATTGCTGCAGGACCATCACGCCTTGCATGGCTGGGAGAGGAATGGGGCTGTAAGAGGGGCTGAGGCCACAGATTTGTATAATGCCGGCTCCTTTAACCTGTTGGATGGAAATCTGCCTGCAGAGGCATGTGTCACAAGTAAGGCACGATGGCTGACAGTTTTCACCAACTGTTCAGACATTTAAGGCTTTTAAGAATCTGTCCTCTCCATCCCTTGAAGAGAGATACAAGACTTTCTCTCTTCCTACTGTTTTCTATTCTCCTCCTTCCCCAGGCACTCCCTTGAGGCCCCGTGTCTCAGATTTACTTCATCTATTTTTGAAGAACAAGGGGAAGGTGGTGCCTCCGGAAACTGAAAGAAAAAAGATGGACATATCTAGCACATGCCAAGAAAACAAACATGAAATCTCTGGAGCCGCCCAATCCTCTGGAACGCTGAGCAACTTGCCACTTTCTTCTTCTCCATGCGCTGATTTTTACGAGCTCTGAGAATAAAGTATTGGATGTTACACAGCAGCTGCCCCAGGAAATAATTCACTCATTCCATTGCTGCAGACTTCAAGGAAAAAAAAAAAAAAAGCAGAGAAGGGGGAAAAAAAGTCAGTTCCTCTGCAAAATATCCAGTTTCCCAGCAGCTCCTACCGCCTAAACAAGAAGAATGTTTTGGTTTGGTGTCCCTCCAATTCTGGTGGTTTCGTTGAGGATTTTGGAGAATGCATTTAGTCCTTTTCTAACTACAAGAACAGATTTATCCTGCAGCCATGTGCTGAATGATTATACAGGCCTAGAGGGAGTCTGAAAGCATAAACATTTACTTCATAAAAGAGATTCTGCAGACAGGAGGCCAGAGACAGTTGACTCTGGGTAAGCGTTTGTGCTCCGTTTTTTTTTTAAAAAAAAGTTCTTGTTTGCCAGCAGCCAAAAGGGAGACATGCACACACTTCACAAACTGGCCTTTGCAACAGGGGACAGAGAAGAGATCCAGAGGGACCTGGAAAGAGATTGCCTGTTGACTGAGCTCCAAGTGTGGCACGTACAGCACTGCCATCTTTAACGCAGATGGGAAACCAGCCCCAGCTCCACCTCTCACTAAGCAGTGCTTCGCCTTGCCTTGGGACGGGGAAATAAACAAATAGCTCCATAGCCAGGGAAAACCCTGGAGCTTCGTGTCTCCCATCCAGATGCTGTAATGAGATACAAGCTCCTACTTTAGCCTTTCCCACAGTAGGAATATTAATGAGGATTTGTCTCCTCTTTATCTGGTGGTTTATTTTCACAAAACTTGTAAGAACATAAAGTTGATGAGATCTCCACCCTACTGACAAATTTGATTGAAATCTGCCAAACGTTGAAAGATATTTGTCAGGGACTTTCTTCCACACACATGCAAAACAAGACCCCACAAGCCTTGCTCTCTTGGGAAGCCAGGCTACAAGAGCAGCAGAAGACAAGCACTATAGCGAGGGGGATGCTGCTGCATTGGCAGTCTGAGATGGGCTCACCAGCTTCCCTGCAACCTGTAGGCATGCATGGATTTTTAGGAGTGATCTGTGCCCCTCTAGCTTTGTGTGACCTGCAACATTTTCCAATAAAGTGGCAGCATCTTGTGGTTTTTCATTACAGCGTCCAATCCCAACACGGAGCTAAGGACCAAAGCAAGAGTCACACTGTGGTAATGTCTTGCCATTGCACACAAATCATCTTTTTCCCCCAAAATTAATACATAGGAGGTCCAGCCCTATCTGCCAGAAAAACTAAGCACAGATGAAGTTGAAAGAGGACGTAGCAAACACATCTGCAACGTCCTCCCAGGCAGGAGCTTGCCCAGGATGGAGGTGCCTGAACCACAGCTGGGCAGCACATCACCAGGATCACATGGCTCCTTGGCCGCCGATGCTGTGGCACCCCTGAGCCATCATGCTTGCATGTGAAAGGAAAATGTTGAGGAATCGTCTGGTATTTTTTTTCATGGTGTGATAAAGAAGCGATGGAGTCATGCTTGGTCTGGATAATTGTTAATTTTTTGTCTTTCTCTATCAATTGTTATTGCTGCTTGACTGTTCACACTACAGTGCCTTCGCACCTAGAATCCATTTCCTCTGCTACCCACCGAGGTCTGACTATGTGGGGGTCGGGGACACAGTGTGGAAAGTCTTTTAATTGGTCTCCAGTCTGCTTTTCCTTTGGCATGTGTGGATGGATTTGATGGACTGTTTTGAGGTGCAAAGGCAGCAGATTCAGTTTGGGATTTTGGCTGGAAGATCCCTTAAAAGACTAAGACTTTCCAGTTCATAGGCGATGAAAAACAGTGGTTAATTGCAAATACTGCTCTATCTCAACAAATTCCCAAGTCTGTTGAAGGACAGTCACAACCTATGCACAGGACAAGGAGTTGAAGAGCTGGTGAATCATCACCGTTACCATCACTGTGTATAAACCCAAGCTTTTGAATCGCTGCCCTTAAGCGGCACCTTTCTCCCCATTGTCATTCCAGATCTCCTTAGTTTTCTGTCCAGATGAAGAAAAAACGGTGCAAATTTCAGGCTTAATGGTAGAAAGGTTCATGCACAGAGGATGCTTGTCGGAAGCAGAGGGGAAGCTAATCTTCCTATGTGCCTGCCGTTATCAGTGAAGATAGACCAGCACTTCCTGAGGGCATTTCAAAGGAGGAGCTTCACAGAGGTGCTCTGAACCATTCCCCGCAGTAGTCTCTTTCTCTCTGCCAGGTAGCCTGAGGCTCGCCTTTGTGGAAACCTCTTTAGATCAAGTTTCTTGGGGCTAATACTGAGGTTTGCTGTCAGGCCAAGAAAATCTTCCTTCATGTGCTTCTACTCAAGCAGCCCAAACCTGCCCAAAGGCCATGAATAGCATCCTCTGTTGTAAAGGCCTAAAACCTGGATCAGTACCAATCATTTAAAGTTATGAAGCAGGATCATCTTACTTGATGAAGCAAGCCTGCAGCCCAGGGAAGTTGTGAAATCTCCATCCTTGGAGATATGCAGAATGTGCCTGAGCAGGGCCCTGAAGAACCTGATCTCGCTGTGAAGTAAGCCTTGCTTTGAGCAGGTTTTTGGACAAGAGACCTCCGGAGCTTCCATGTGTCCCATGGTGTAGATTTAAGCAAGAAACTCTACTGAAACATAGTATTATATGGTACACATTCCTCCCCGTGGAGAGAGGACTAGAATAAAATAGCACAGGAGAGGTAGTGGTGGCATGTACCACACCTAAGGCTGGCATCGATCAGGTAGTGCAGAGAAGGGTACAATGTAAGACCTACCCAAAGCAGAGCCAGTAACTGAACCTCCCACTGCCACCAGCACTTCCTGCAGCCTCCACAACCGCTGTTTAAATGAAGGCTGCTATCTATCTCAGCTAACCACTGCTTCACAAGTTGTTATATGGCCAGCCATGAGTCTGAGGATTTAAAATAGGCAAGGATATGCAAGACCTGAAAAGCAAATGGTCCTCATGGGGCTGTCACTCTCCAACAGTTAACTCTGAAAATTATTAATTTCAGGATTCCCAGGTTTACATGCTCCAGGCTTCATGGTTCTTTTCAGTCACCGCCAAAATAAAACTCAGTTTCCACATGCATACATTTTCCTCAGACTCTCCCCACTACTGGCCTCATCAACATTTTCTATCAGGAAACCCATTATTTATACTCTTCTGGCAAGGACATTATATTTCATCAGTGTTGCCGGCAATGCCAATTTCCCCTCCTTACAGCTCTATCCTAAACTGTTTTCATTTCTCTCGCCTTGTATTTCTCAGTAAAGCAATCAAGCACAAATTCTAAGCCTTCCAGTTTCCCTCTTTTCCCTCCCACAATAGTCATTGATGCCTAACCACAGACGTCTGTGCTTCTTTTCAATAACCGTGGATGCAGTTGACTGTGAAATATGCACATGATAGCGCAGGGAAATTCCACACACGTTTTCTCAATCTGAAGATATACTGGTTCATATGTTACATTTATATTGGGTCTGGATCACGTCCTGCCATCATTCTGCAAGGAGAAATCCCAAGGCAGTCAACAGAGGCTTTGCAAGCAGATAGATGACAGAACTTGGCCCTACAAGCGGAATATCGTATGATATATTTCCTTTTCTGTTTGCCAAATTGATGTTAAGAAGGGGTTATGCACTAAGACAGCCATCATAAGTTTCAGAAATAATCAGCAGCCATTTTTACTGAAACTTCAGAAAACACAGCAATTAATCAGAAATATCACTGCTTTTTCTGTGAAGTTACAGTTGCTTCTATTTTACTGGCATTGCATCACATAGCGGTTTTTCCACCACGGGAGCTTTGAGGTCACTATTAATTTATGGAGAGAAACCTCTTTTACTCTTTTCATATTCTTTTATCTGGGTTTTCTGAAAATACACAAACAAGCACCACTCAGACATGACATAACTGAACAGCAGATCCAAGCCCCTCTTTGGTTCCAGTGTCCCCTGTGGTCCCCACCAGATGTGCTGCATTACGGTCTGAGTCATCCCCATGGAGGTTGAGTGGGGAGGATGCAAGCGCATTGAACAAGCTGTTCCACAGGGGCAGGCGCCCTGAACCGAAAGGCAGATAAGATTGACACTTTGATGTAAGCGTGCTCCGCGGAGGAACAAAGTCAAAGTAACAGTCCAAGCTCTCCAACAGCAACTGCATTGGAGGGGAATATTAATGCAGTTACCACATCTGCATCGCATTTTCCCTCAGCGTTTCCTGGTCGTACTGAGTTCACCCACCGGAGAGTGACATAACAGCATGAGCCGATGGGAAAGTGTCTGGAGACAGAGCGCATGGAAAAAATACGCAGAATACACAAATACAGCAAGGAGAGAGGGAGGTGAGTTGACCATCCCCTACATGTTCCACTTATGAAAGATGACAGGAGACATTTTTGGGACACCTCCCGTCTCCCACACACCTGGAACCGCGGCACCGCCAGGCTCGGTCCTTAGCCATGCTCTTCCATCACGGTTCCGCATTGCCTCCGAGGGCTCGCTGAGGCGCAGAGATACACAGTCCTCCTGCCACGGTGTTGAAGTGCTAAAGCACGGGGTGGCCTGTGGAGGGTCCCAAAGCGGGCACGGCACACACGACTGCACAGGGCCCAAGCGAGTGTCCCTGCACGGTGCCGCACCAGCACAGCAGCTCCCTCAGCTCCCTTGGGCACCTCCAGCAACACACCCACGCAGAGAAGCTCTGTGCCTTCAGGTAGGATTAGAACACGAAGGGCTGAAGCCACCTTATTCTAAATGACTGTTTGGAGTTCAGTGCTCGTTAGATTCATGATGATAGGCGAATTGCCTTTACTTGCTTGAGGGCATCCGTGCTATCAGGCCATAAGTCTGTGTGTGTCAAAAGTTCACAAGTGGTGACCTAATTACCTGTCTGTAACAGCGGGGGCTGTGGTATCTGGCAGGCAGCTAATGCAATACCTTAGCACTTAGGTCAAGGCACTAAGCCTTTTTGAATTGCATGTTTTAGTTGTATCTGGTTTCGTAGAGAAGTCATGGGCAAAAAAATTAACTGCAGCAATGGAGGTAAACTGGGGAGTTTTAAAGATTTCTGTCGGATTTTATCGCACTCAGCAACATGTCTGCTTGAGTTGCAATTAATGGCAAAGCTCCTGCTGAGTTTGACAGGGCAGGTCCACGGGAATGTGAAAGAAGTGACAAGCCATATTCCCCTCCCCTCCCCTCCTACTTAGAGGTACATCGCACAAAACCCCGCTGCATCTGGAGGAATTATGAGCTCATGGTCCCACTGCAAGTATTGGGCCTTCCGCCCCCAAGGGAGCACGCTAACGGCCCACCAGCGATACCTGCCTGTGCTGGGAATGAGCCCCAACAGGAACCCCAAATGCCACCCCCCTGGCCATTTCCCCTGAGCGGTGGAAAACATCACAGTCAGGCCTAATCGCTGTTCGAGCACGCTGGCATGGGTCCACCTACAAATGCAGCATTTGGGAAGCAAAGTAGTTGGGAAACAGTGTCTTCTGCCTTTGGGAAGTGGCACGTCACACCGTCCTCCACTACCCGCATCCTCCACCTGGCAGCTTCGGCTCCCCCGAAAGGTAGACCATCGAGGACTTCTCCAAGAGCAGGTACAGCCGGTGCTGCTCTGCAGCCTGCCTGCATCACCAGCAGAAGACACCAGCGCTGAGAGGGGATGTCCCGAGGAAACACGCGGACCGACGTGTTTCTTTCTTTGCTTCTCAGCCTGCAAGTGTCTCTCGTGTATCTGTTCAAACCGTGGCTGCGGACCTGCCTCCCCACCCGTTTTGCCCTCTAGAAACAGAGCGCAGGCTGTTAGTTGTTGCCTGGGTCAGTGCGCAGCTGTCACGGGTGGGCATGGGCCACGCTTAGGTGTGGTACCTGATGCTGCAGTTCTGAGTGTGAGGCGAGATACAGACTCCACACCAGCAGGAGTCGAAGTCTATGCCACTGCAGGGGGGGAAAAAAAAATTTGGTAGAGAACGCAGTCTAAAACTTCTTTGCTTTTAATAGATTTGTTAGCGGTTAAATAAAACTGGAAGCTTTTCAGCATGATTTTTGATTTCTTTCATACTTTCCTATATCAGTATACGGATTGAAGAGGTACAGCACAAAGATTATGAGTGATAGGTTGATACAGTGATTAAATACCTTCATCTCATTTTCATTGTGAGTCCAACTAAGCATAGCTAGCAGGTGATAAATCAGAGCAGCAATTAAAGGTCTGCAGAATTTTTGCTGGGTGGAAGTTCAAATTCCCAGACCTAATTCCTGTTCCAAGACCTCGGTATCACATTAGAGGTGTGAGATTTTACTCTTTCCGTTTTCATCGAAGATGACAGAAACTACGCCGGAGGCAGTGATCGGATGGCGCTCCTGCCACTCGGGCGGCATGAACCTCCGCAGCAGCAGCTCTGCCGTTTGAGTTGTCTACACGTTTTGATCCTGGTGGCTTCAAACATGAAGTTTATCCTAAGTCTGAAGGCCAACCTAAGCTCTGTCTGGAGCTTAGCAACTTCATCTTTCAAATGACAAACTCCTCCTTAGCTTTGTTTCTGGCATTTATTCAAAGGTGTTAGCATGGCTTTTTGTAATCCTGGTACAAGGGAAATTAGCCATTGTTCTCCTTCAGCATCCCAAATTCGCTACTATTAGCGTTCAAAAATAAAATAAAGTTATGGCCAGCTGTGAAAATACTAGCTAAAGAAGTTGCAGATGTTCCTAAGGGAGCTACTGAAATATTTTGGCACCTTTGCTCTGTCATTAAAAGCAAAACACGATAGTCAGTTAGGGCTGCAGTGTGAGTTCAAGGGGACAGAGAAAAACAGGAAAGCATTTAACAGCGCTAATAGCGAACGTGGGTTCAGCCCTATAAAAAGTTTTCAAAAGCACTCCAGCTCCTAAACCCCATGCTCTACCCTGACTCTGGCATTTAGGTCCTTGAGCCTCAATGGGCGACTGCAGAGAAGCCAGGATCGCAGCGAAAGCCTTTGCTGCACAGACAGTCCTGTGTGGGCTAGAGACAGCCTTAAACAGGACTTGGCACAGGCTAGGGTATGGCAGCAAGCAGGTATAATGCTCTGACAAATGCACTACTGTGGGTAAACTACTTCTAGTGAGTAAACTACTTCTAGCAGCTAAACTTCTTCAGCCGAGCTCAGGTATCTCCACAAGACAGTACCTCACTTCAAGCTGACTCCAATATTGGCAATGGGGGTATAGCCTGAGACTCCAAGGAGACCAAGTAGCTTATGAAAATATAAATAGAGGGCCCCTCAGGCACCTTTGAAATGTTTGCTTCTATGAGCAGGGGCTGGGCCCTTCTGCATGTTGCAGAAGAGAGTAAATTGCTCTGCCTCAGGCCAGTGAGAAGGAAGCTTCATTCCAAGAGTGAATACTTCCCGCTTCCAAATTCTTTCATCTTCTCTGCCTGCCTTTTTCTGGCCCATCTCTGGTTTTCCTCTTCTTTCCAGATGCTGTGGGAAACTCCAAGGATTCAAAGATTCTGCCCTAATTCGCCCTCGGGGAAAGAAAAAAGATACGTTAGCCAAGTTGGCAAGGAAGATGCAATCAAAGTCGGTCATATGGCCCAGAGATAAGGAGGGGAGTGAATCAGTTATTACGTGACAAGGTAGCCCTGGAAAAAAAATATGGGGCTTACCCATTCATAAAAGCCTGCGTTGGAAAAGGAGGCAGAGCCGAGAAGCAGCAGCTGGTCCAGTGCACGCTAATGCTTTACCTGGAAACAGGGAACTTGAGTTTCTCGTCCCCGAACCAGGCACAGCCACACATTTGTGCAACGCTCTGCTCAGAAGGCTGCAGGTCCAGGTCGCAATATACATGTGAACCATAATCACAGAAATATCTGAAGGAGTCGCCTTGCGCTATCACTCACTGATGCTCCCTGAGTTAACAGCTGGGCTGACATTAATTAGGAGCCCTTTTCCCCTTTTCTAATCTCTAATAGGTCATCTAATCCATGCCGAATGAATTGCAGGGTTTTTCAACAAAACAAATTGTCAAAAGCTCTGTCATCTACTGGAAAGGTTTGAATAATTGGACATTTCTACTGGAAAACTAATCTCTGTTAGATGTCACATAGCTGAGATTTTCCTCAATGTTCATTTCTGCCCAGACCACTGAGCACCATGCTGTATTCTCCACAGACAAAATGTCCATCCAAGAAAAAGAGGTTACTGCACTCAGTACAGTACTCAAAATCTTGATATGCCACCAACTACGCATGACAAATGCTGGAGAGGAACAAAGTCTGCAGGAAGAGAAGAGTGTGTGTGCTCTGGAGAGGCCCAGCCCACAATGTTTAAGTCCAGCTCCAAATTTTCTCAGCATTCCTGCCTTTTTGGATGGGATTTTGGGTCTGTGTGCATTTCTGTGAAGGAAATGAAGGAAGAAGGGAGGGAGCCTTTTCTTTCCCAAACAACATCTCAGTCCATCTCAGGCTCACCCGCCAGCATCCAACAAGCAAAGACAGACAACATCACAGCTCCACAATGCTTAAGCTTGATTGAATGACGACAATTCCACGTTAAAAAAATGAACATCAGAGCCTTCCACAGCTGCATCAACATTATCTATAAAAAAAAGCATGACACTACATGAAGCTTTGGCTGTGCAAGCCAAGAACCTAAATCAACCACAGTTTGGAATGAGGCCATTCCTGAATTCTCATGTAAAGCGATGCTGCCATATTGCTTACTTTCCACTGAGGTTTTCCACAAATTAACAGCTGTAGCAGACTCCCAGAAAACAGCAACTCTTTCCAAGTCTTTCTTCTCTGAAAATGTTGTTTCTTCACTTTATTCGTCCCCATATGGAAGGGGAGAGGAGGGTAAAAAAAAAATCATCTGAACAACCCTATGAAACAACCTCCCCCCCGCCCCCCAAAAAAAGACAGACTGTGAGAAAAATTAATCACAAAGATTGCCTGGAAAGAGAGTGGGTATCTGTAAAATTAAATCAGTGGTGGGCCCAATTTTTCTTTTCATTATACCAGCATGGTGGGATGAAGAATCAAACCCAGGGAAAATATTTCTGGAGCAGTCCTTCTGATTTATGGCCATCTCAGCCACTCTGACAAGATCAGAAAAGCGCTGGATTCTTTCCAGTTGAGCACCACCAAAGGCCAAATCATTCCTATTTAGGGAAAAACAAAACTTCCCTCTCCTTCAGAGAGAACAGTGTTTGGCACCAAGCACAGAGAAAACTGCCTCGTTTCAGCTGGCTTGCTGAAGTGCAGCTGAGATGGGAAGGTGATACCAGGCTGCTGTGGGTGGCTTCATATCATACTTTTTCCTCATGATTTCAGCTTGGACATCACTAGGTACCACATAGGGTGATGCAGAGGGATTCATTATAAATGACAAAAAGCCCTCTTAAAGCAGAAGTTATTTGATTTTCAGCATGCTCAGATGGGTCTTGGCTCACTTGAGAGGGGAGCGATGGAACCAGCAGACTGGCAGGAGGGTTCTCAGCATTAGAGACCACCGATTCAGAGAGTGGATTGCCTTCTGAAGATCTGTGAGTTACGGTGTAGTCACAAACAATGCTTGTGCACAGAGATGGGGCTTTCCAGCGGGTGGACTCCTGGGTTTTGCCTCCTTGTGACTACCAATGTCATGCGGCTTGTTACGGGTACTTGAGTGTGACAGCTGATAATAACACAGGGTGCTGTACAGAGAACAGCAATATAAGGTAATATATGGCACCTGGTGCCACGTCCTTCAGAGGCTGATGACCCCAGGGCCACATCCGTGCAGCTATGCTACAGACAGACACCTCAAGACCTCTGCCGAATGTGAGTCTGCTTTGGGGAGGGCTGGGAGTGTGGTAGCAGTGTGAGCTATCATTAAGAGGAGCGTGGCACCCTGGAAAGTCAACTGAGATGAGCCTGTGCCACTTTGGTTGATGCTGTTACAGACTGCTAGGTGACTTGTCCTGGGTGTCGGGAGGCAGGAGCAGCCCCAAGCCCAAGGGCCACCATGGGGCTGCGCTGGCTCCTCTACCCCATCTGCTGCCGGCACGCTCTGCAGCCGCAGGAGCCACTCATCGCAGCAAAGGAAACAGGCACTGCAAAGCCAAACTTCCTAATTCCAGCCAGCATAGGATGTCAGAGCTTTGGGTCAAACGGCAAACTGCACCACATGGTGATCCACCCAAATGCGCTGCAACCCGGGGAGGGTACTCATGTTGCTGCGGGTCCCCTTCCCCAAGAAGCCCTTCTCTCCCCGTTTTGCTCAGCCTGGCATCTGAAGCTTTGCATGTTGAAATTCCGATGTGGACCATGTACAAAAGGACCTATCAACAGCCGATCCTCTTATTCAGGGAAATTTTTCTTTAGAGAAATTTTTTCCAAAAGTATCAGCCTACTGACAGACAACTGGACCACATGATTGCTGCTTCAGCTTTGAGTTCAGAAGCCCTCGCTGTCCAGGTTAGTACTGAGCAAAGTTCCTCAAATTTTGATGGCTATCTCACCCTTCTACAACCTCAAGGTATTAATCAGGTCTCATGTGATCACTTCACACAACAAGCTAGAGAAATAAACATACCTATCTCATCTTTCAAGTACAGCCACTGCCTATAAGTTAAAAAAACCACCATCAAAGCTACAAGTAATGCCGGAGAACAAAGGACCTGATCATTTCTCCTGACCCAAATAAAAATAAAAGTTAAAATATCAGTTTACTAGCAAAAGGCTCTATCCTCGGTACGCTCTCCAACTTCAGAGATGTTCTGTAATACCGTTCGCTAATTGTTTCCAGCGTTTGATGTGAGTATTTTTGGCAGCTAGTTTGTCATGAATTGACACTTATTTTGTCAACCTCTCTTCAGCAAAACTGCACCCCCTCCCTCCTCGTAGACCTGTCAGAAACATAAAGATTACTCATTGCAGATTTCCAAGAAGCTCCCGAAGCCAGCACTCGGAGTTTGCATAACAACCATTGTCGACAATCCACCTACAGCAGCTTAAAAATACAGATTTGAATGGGTGAAGAGGGGCCGGGAGTTCTCAGAAGGACGAGTCAGATTCAGGATTTTATTAATAGAACTGGAGGCGTTCTCATGAAGACAAAAAAAAAAAAGAAAAACCACCCTCTTGTTATCTTAGCTGTCATCAGCAGTCACCTTTTCAAAAACAGGCAGGCTAGATGCAGAGTATTCCTGTAGATGAGCAAACAGAAAGCTGCTGCAGAAAAACATGAGAGCAAGATGGAGAGGAGCAAGCACCAAGGATCGCCACTCAGGTCCTCCTTGGGAAGTGCCGGGCGTGCAGCCGCCTGCTTCGTGCCTGCTGGCCTTGCTGAAGGGACTTTATTTGTTTTTTCTGATATGGTGCCACACATTTCTCCCCTGGGGAGCTAATTGCCAAACAAAGGGAGCCCACCAGAAGAATGCGCACAAAGCTATTTGTGGCACGGGCTCCGGCACTCTCTCCAGCAAAATAAAGCAATTCCATTAATTGGAGCGCGCAACAGGCACTCCCCAAAATAGCAGATTAATAGATGCAGATCAGCGACGGCTGCCAGTGAGGGCAGGGAGCACCAGGGCACATGGCGGAGAGGGCGTGGAGCAGGAGCACCCTGCCCGGCCCTGCCTCCGCAGCCAGGGAGAGGGCGGTGGGGCAGGGACGGGGCCGCCTCCTAACCTGGGGCTTGCTCCTTGGGGGGACCAAGGGGTCCGGCCTCCCCGAGAGACGACAAGCTGCAGCGGAGAAGGGACTGCCCCGGCCGGAGGGTTTCCCATCCACCTGCGCCACCTTCTCCCAGGTCTCGGGAGGAAGGAGGGACACGGGAGGATTTGGGGGTGGCCACAAGTGCGAGGAGGACAGGCGGAAGAGCCCAGAGAACAACAGGGACGTCAGAGGTGTCATCCGGCCACGTTAAAAACCTCCGCTCTGAATAAACATCAACACTCGCTGTCTTTTCCGAGCCAAATCCCCAGCCTGTTAGGTTCACCATTAACAACAATCCCTGCAACTTTCTCAGCCTTGCTGTTTACACAAGCTAGAGCTTTCATACATAAAACTCTTAAATGAAAACATTAAAGAGCAGCTGGCGCCTCTTGGAAAACTCGTAAAAAGTCTGTTTCCAAACAGTGTCGCTTCTATACCGTAAATTTCTGTATTTCTCACTCCCCTCATTCCTTATTTCTAAAGACATTTGCATGAAAACAGGAACTTTGTTTATTAGAGGGTTCATCTCCTCCTGCTGTTAATTTCCCACCTGAAGCCAGAATCCCCCGGGTATGACATCATTAGCGCAGTCTCTGGAAATGATCATGAAGTCACAAACAGCGGGTTAGGGCTCTCCACTTGGGGAATAAACAGTGAGAAGACAGAACCTCTCCCACTGCCAAATCCCCAGATCTTTATCCGTTTTTTCCTGGAGCAACATCCCATTGACTTCAGTGGGACATTGACCAAAATAAGGCTGTCAGAGGTTGGTGTTTCAGCCATTCCTCGCATCCTGCTCTTGCCTCCAGAGCATCAGGGACTTGCCCTGTGCAGCAGATGTAAGACAGGAGAAGCCCTGCCCCAGGGTGATGCTGGCCCTCCCAGCACCGCGTCCTCACCCCACTCACTGCAAGCAGGGGCAATCCCAGGGGGTGAGCACCTCAGCCCTATAAGAGTTCCTATAAGTGCCCCCCTTTCCAGCTAAGCACCATGACGTGTCCTGCTTGCATGGAGGCCATCACATGGGGGTCTCATTCAGTCCGCGAGAGCGACCAGTGGGATGCAGGAGGCCGGCAAGGGAGCCCTGCTGCAGCAGTCCTGCACTGCATGGGGGGCTGGCTGTGGGGAAGCGGGGCTGCCCCATGCACAGCCATAGACAGGAACAGCATCGTGAGAGACTGAGGATGATGGAGGGCACCTGAAGATCAAGGATAAATACTTTTGCAGACAGACCTATAGGAGGGAAAGATCTGTTTCAGGTGCAGAGGTAGAGAAAAGAAACACAGGAGCTAAAATATCTCCTCATGTGAGGGTGGGAAGACGTGGCAAAGATGTCTTTTATCAGAATAGGTCCAGCAACACTACTCAAATCTACATTTTTCACCTCCTGCTCCACGAAAAGTACAAGAAAATGACTATGAGCTTAGAGGGTTTCATTAAACCTCTTTTCACATATAGAAGCTCCGACACAGTTGAAGCCCTCCACTCCCATCACCAGGCATGCACAGCTAGTATAAAGCGTACAGGCCAAATACTACTCTTTTTTAAACTGAGAGCTACGCATGCCAGTGGTGTATTTGTCACGTGACGGCTCTCTGCATGATGCATGACAGATTTGTGATGCCTCTCTGCATGAGCTGTGTCATTGCAGCAAAGAATATAATCTGGCCCTACACAACCAGCACACTCCATCCAGCAGGCTGTGGTAAGCGGGCTGCTCGTGTGAGGACAGATGTCTGAAGATCTACGTACCCATGAGAGTGGGATGTGGCCGAGTTGGACAGGGACAGTCTGGTTAGGAACAGGGACATTCATACTGCATGGGAAAGGTGGAGGCCGAATACAGGACTGATCAGAGACAGTCCTTAAAAGATTTCTTCAGTTCATCCTTGTACTCCAAGTTTTAAAGCCTTTACATACATAGTGCTTCATCTTTATTCAGTGCCGGTGTTGGGATCATGCACAGTGTTTCAGAAATGCTGACTATTTGTTGAATACGAGCAGGTAATATTTGGTAAAGCAGAGGGGAAAGAAAAAAAAAAACAGATTTATTTACTCTTGCAAATAAAATCTAAATTCTTCCCTCAGTGAAATCACTGTGATTTGATTGATCACCAGGAACCTGATGCACGATGACAGTGCTCTGCTTGCATGACCTGAATTTGGCTTGGCCGCTGGGAGACACCGGCCGGGGGAGAGCGAGCCGGCAAGCACTCCAGATGCACGGCACAACTGCCGTGGGTCCCCTCCTCCCCCGGGACCGCCACCGGGTCCTGCTTCCCCCCGCTCCCCTCAGCACAGCCCATAGGCACCGCAGCCTCCAGTTTCTTTCGCTTTGGTCCATTGTTACAGACCATGCAAATCCGAGTGTTTTCCTTGGCATGCGCCAGCGGTCCCATCGTGCCACGCTTCCTCCGCACAGAGTAAGTGTTATTTAACAGCTCTGATTATTTTGGAGAGATGTTCAGGGTTTTTTTGACAAGAGGAGAATATATTGAAACTGATTGTATTGGCTGCTTGCGTCTGTTTTTTCTGGATGGCACCCGCTCTCTTTGTCTAAAATGTGCCATACAGACCTGGGCAACTTTTCAAAAGGGGCACGGTGCCACTGTCACATGCGCCTTGCACAATGGAGTTGTCACCTCTGTCAAGTTAAGGGTGCAAAAAAAGGAAATGCGGGCACACTGGGGAAAGATGTCCAGGCTCCACGCTCGGTCACACCAGCGCACACCCAACCGAGTCAATAAGAATTTGGTCCAAAGCAAGTAACAGCAGGAAGAGGGAAGAGTTGATAAAGCTCCTCTGGCTGCTGTTATTTATCACCATAGCACACTGCCTGATAGCGTAACTCTAACCTGTCAAAGAAGGGTTGCCCTCATTTCTTGATGTGGGCTTTGAGGATAGAGGCAGACAAAGAGTAAATATTTCAGTGCAGCCGAAAGTGTCTGACTCATCATATCATCATCATTTTTTCTGGGAGCCACTGGCTTCATCCTCTTTCCTCAGTCCTTCCCTTAGCACAGTTCACTCCAGGAGCTCTGCACTTTCTCAGAAAATCCCTAATGTTCTCTATAAGAGTCGGCATTGTTAATTTTGAAGAGTGAGCAGGAGACGAGCCCTCCATTGCTCTGCCCCCCCACCCTTGTTTTTCCATTTCCTTACTTTCAAATCACAGTATAGCAAATGTTCAAGGTCTTCCTCCCACCTGCTTCTCCAAGGCAGTTTTAAATTAGCCATGATTTCCTTCTCTTCTCAGCTTCTCATTTTTTCCAAAGTCTGTACTATCAAATCCTAACGCCCTCCTTCTCTCTTTGTCATGCGAGGCAGCCCCGCGTCGTGCTGCTCATTCATGAGGACGCTTCCGCCCACTCCACGGAGCCAATATTCTCCACCTCTGCTCTGCATAAATGCTTTTATCTCCACATTAGCCTAGCTCTTACTTCCAGCAGCTGCTTTTTAGTTCGGGGTTTTGGGGTTGTGTGTGTGTGTGTGTGTGTGTCTTTTTTGTGAGCAGTCCTTCATACTCCGCAGGGCTGCCGAGGCTTTCCGAAGCGAGTGCTTTCCTGAGAGGAGGACAGACCATGGCAACAGAAGCAAGGATTGCTTGCTGGAAAGCCCATTTGTTCCTTTCAATATGAAAAAAAAAAATTGCTGCTAATTCCAAGGGGGCCCGCCCTCTGCTTCAGGCATCTTTACAGCCACGAAAATTACAATGTCACTGGTATTAATAGCGAGGAGCAGCAGCGGCTCATCCCACTACAATTGCCTTGCTCCCGCAGTGCTCCCAACAACAACTGAAGCTTCAAATAAAATTGAGAAGCTCCCTCCCCAGCCAACGCCTCGGGCCACCTCTCCTGGAGGGCAGCTGAGCTGTAGGGCATGACCGGAGAGGTGACGAACCCCCAGGCTGCTGGAGGTCCTGGGGGGGTGAGTGTCAGACCAGCAGCTCCCCCTCCACACATAGGAGGGCTCCGAGTGGATCAGATCTGATGACTGACAAGTCATTTGACAATATAAATCTGGCCCAACAGAAACTCATAGGCAATCTTCCACCTGCGCGTTTTCCTGGCTCAGCCATGCTGGTTTCCTCCAACAAGAGCTCCTGCTCTCTGGGAGCCGTCAGAGCGTGCTCTCTGCTCTCTCCAGCCGGTGCCCCTGGGTCTCACCGCGGGCTTGCAGCGGCTGAGTGGGTCACTCGGAGCGCTGAAGGAGTCAGGGAGCAGCTGACAGCAGCCCCCGGGGTGGGGATGCGTGGATGCAGGACACTGCACCTTGTCTCATCTCAAGACATCCACATGGATTAGGGAAGAGTTGGGGTTTGGCTCTTGTGCATCTTTTCATAACTACCAGTGAGGCAAAAGTCCCACCACAGTGGGAGAGCTGCCGGCACCTCTCCAACAAGGACTGGCTCTGCTCAGGTGGGGTGCCAAGCTGTTGCCTGAAGGGATTGATGTGGGGTGGCTGAGATCGAGGGTGAGAAAGGCCACATCCAGCAAGCAGGCAGGCACACAGGAGGAGCAGGACCGCTATGGAGGGCAGTCGAAGCATGGAAAACCAAGCAGACAGCAAGGAGAGGTCCAAATCTCAGGAGCACCCCCCTGGGCAGAGCAGGCTGCAGCCCCGACTTACGAGGATAGTGACCCATGGAGAGCAGGCACAGGCCAAACAAGCCCCCACGAGACAGCAGTGGGAGGGCTGGTCAGCCAAGCCACCGGCACACCACAGCACTGCTGGTACGACACAGGCCAAGGCTACCTCCACGAAGCAGCTTGGGACTGGCACAGTGCGCCAGTGCTGGGGCAGGCACTGGGCTCAGTCGTGGCTTTTCTATTCCTGGCCTGGACGCAGTCTCATCAGTTTGACAATGTCATCCTGCCACAGCCTTGTGGCTTCTCTCCGACTGCCCTGAACTGCTCTTCTCCACCACAGAGACCAATGGATGCCTCCCACCTCCTGCTCCCACTCGCCCGTCTCTGGGCTTTCACTCTCCAGGCTCTTCTCAGCTCTTCACTTCATTTCTTCTTTTCCCACACAAAGATCCAGGAGGCATAAATGGATCAACCTGTGGCAAGATCTAATACTGTCCTGTCTTAAAAAAGCCACAAACACACTGCAGCCTGAGAGAGCTACACAGTCCCACTACAACAGTGACACATCTGGCCCTGAAGTACAAGGGTTAAACTTGCCTGGCTTTTAAAATCCCATAATATGTGTGTGCACAGAGCTGTTACACTGCAATTTACTCCAAATTGATGGTCCATTTATCTATCCATAGCCTTGGCACCTTGTTGCCCCTACACTCCTAAATCACTCTTCCTACACTCTCCTTGTTTAATTTTCCAGATCTTCAAGCGAACTCTCCCACTAATGGCCTCTGCGTATCTCTGTGTTCTCACTTTTCAAAATGCTGCCCCTGTCTCACTTAACATGCAAACATGTTAAGGCACGGAGCTGAAATGTCGTGCCAGGAAAAGCAACCAAGGTTGTTTTGGTACATGCAGTGGTCAGCATGCCCGGCTGGAGAGCCTACCAGCATGTAATTAATATCCCAAGTTTCTGAGCCAGATGAGTCCTGTTCCTTCTCTTGTCCAAACCACAGACACAAGAACATCCAGCCTCTCTGACATCTCACAAATCCTGGGATCGATGTGGAGATACAGAGAAGGAAAGGGAAAAGCCAAAAAGCCACCACACTGCCCAGATGGCATTAGGGACCTTCTGGGACCTTCTCATGCTTGCAGAAGCAGTGATGCCCCTTACTGGAGTGGGCAGGCTGTCACATTTGACTGAAGGCATCTTATTCAGATGCACTAATGAGGATCTCCTTCTTGAACATACTGATGAGCCTGACCCACATCTGCTGAGATGAAGAAATCAGAGGAAAGCCTGGGGAAAACGGAATCAGAATCACAGAATCACAGAATCACTAGGTTGGAAAGGACCTTTAAGATCATCAAGTCCAACCATTAATCCAGAACCACCATGTCCCCTAAACCATGTCCTGAAGCGCCACATCCACACGTTTTTTGAACACTTCCAGGGATGGCGACTCCACCACCTCCCTGGGCAGCCTGTTCCAATGCCTGACCACCCTCTCAGTGAAGAAATTTTTCCTAATATCCAATCTAAACCTCCCCTGGCGCAACTTGAGGCCATTTCCTCTTGTCCTATCACTAGTTACTTGGGAGAAGAGACCAACACCCTCATCGCCACAACCCCCTTTCAGGTAGTTGTAGAGAGCGATAAGGTCTCCCCTCAGCCTCCTCTTCTCCAGACTAAACAACCCCAGTTCCCTCAGCCGCTCCTCATAAGACATGTGCTCCAGACCCCTCACCAGCTTCGTTGCCCTTCTCTGGACACGCTCCAGCACCTCAACATCCTTCTTGTAGTGAGGGGCCCAAAACTGAACACAGGATTCAAGGTGCGGCCTCACCAGTGCCGAGTACAGGGGCACAATCACTTCCCTGCTCCTGCTGGCCACACTATTCCTGATACAGGCCAGGACGCTGTTGGCCTTCTTGGCCACCTGGGCACACTGCCGGCTCATATTCAGCCGGCTGTCAACCAGCACCCCCAGGTCCCTTTCCGCCGGGCAGCTCTCCAGCAACTCCTCCCCAAGCCTGTAGCATTGCATGGGGTTGTTGTGGCCAAAGTGCAGGACCCGGCACTTGGCCTTATTAAACCTCATACAGTTGGCCTCTGCCCATCGATCCAGCCTGTCCAGATCCCTCTGCAGAGCCCTCCTACCCTCCAGCAGATCAACACTCCCACTCAGCTTGGTGTCATCTGCAAACTTACTGAGGGAGCACTCGATTCCCTCATCCAGATCATCTATAAAGATATTGAACAAGACTGGTCCCAGAACCGAGCCCTGGGGAACACCACTCGTGACCGGCCGCCAGCCGGATTTAACGCCATTCACCACAACTCTCTGGGCTCGGCCATCCAGCCAGTTCCTCACCCAGCGAAGAGTAAACCCGTCTAAGCCTCGAGCCGCCAGTTTCTCCAGGAGAATGCTGTGGGAGACGCTGTCAAAGGCTTTACTAAAGTCCAGGTAGACAACGTCCACAGCCTTTCCCTCATCCACTAGGCGGGTCACCTGGTCATAGAAGGAGATCAGGTTGGTCAAGCAGGACCTGCCTTTCATGAACCCATGCTGGCTGGGCCTGATCCTAGAACACAGCAAAATGAGATGTTTATATACAACGAAGAGCTGTAACCCCACAATCCCCTTCTTTTTTTCTGCTTGCCTGCCACACCACTTTTAAAAATCCTTCTCACTCTGCAGGACACTTTTGTCCTCTGGGGCAGGGGAGCAAAGGCACTCAGCACTGCATGCTAATTCTCCTCCAACGCTCCAGTGGTGACTGTACGTTTCAAACCTACGGTGTGAAAGCCCCGTCCGGGCACCCAGCCAAACCTTGCTCTGCTGCGCTCCTGCACGGGCACCAGAATCAGCACAGAAACACATCTGCCCAGGGCTGGCATCTTTGATTTATTGATTTATTTTGAATATATTGTTCCTCTTGCACGTCCACCTCTCCCCCCAAGGATACAAGACCGTTACACTTTTCTGATGACTTCATCCTTCATACTCCACTCCCACATGCTATAGGTCGGGGATCAGATGACGGACTTGACCCAAACTGGCTGACAAATGCTTCTCATCTGCTTGGCATGGCTTCCAGAGAAATCGATGCACTGAAGTGTAAATGCTGTATTGCATTCAGCAGTGATTTCCAGGCATGCTGTGAAAGGCATCATCACTTTGGTGGGCTTATAGACCCATTCAGTAGAAATTCTGGTACTGAGCATCCTTCTCAGTTCCCCACACTCTGAAGGCAAACCTTCCCCTGGCCATGTGTGTGATACCAAATATAAAGAATAAAGGTATCAATTTTGCAGAGTTACCTTCCCAACACCGTTCATGGCAAAAAATTCACCCCTGAGGTCCCTCCCAAGTGACAGCAACACCGCCTGATCCCAATATCAAGGGGTATTTCATCCTTTTTGCTCTTTAGGTTAGCTGTTCAGCACCAACAGGGTACCAGTAAGCATGGAGATGGGAGCAGATACACATAGGAATGTGCGGCTGCGGTTCTTAAAAGGTAAAGCATAAGAAATGAGCAGCTCCCTGAATAAGCATCCTTACAGGAAGCCACCTTTCCCTCCAGGTCCTTTCATCTTCAGGCATGCAGGCCAGCCCTGGACTTTCTTTCTAATCTTGCTCTGTCCTGCCATGGAACCAGCCTTCATCCCCCACAAAGCCCATCCACTTCATCTCCACTCGTCACCAATACATCCCATAGCATCTGTCTATCTCCTCCATTTTCCTTCTCAGAGTCCTTATGAAGTCATTTAGCACCTTGGCTCGTTTGCCTTGTTAATAATTGTCCCTTCCTCTCCTCTTTCTCACTTTTCTCCAGGCAGGAGGAGGGAACGCGCCCTCCCAGCGTTAGCAGCCCCTGCCCAGGAGTGTGTCTCATCAGTGGGCAAGGGTTAACGTCCTGCCAGTGCCCTGACCCCTCTGCCCTCAAATACCAGCCATCGGGCAAGGGGGCACTTAATAAGACAACCTGACAGAGGAAACTAGGTCCCATAGCAGTAACATACATTTTCCCAATTCCTAAAACCTGCAAAAGAGCATGCCCCAGTTTTTTTCCCCCACCTGCCCAGCGCAGTAAGATTGAAGATCCATTTAGGATAGATGACAGTAGATTAAGAGTGCTAAGAAGGAAGCCTACAGATGTTTTTGCCACTAGTGTCTGAATGAAACAGAGATTCCAACAAGGCTAGACATAGTTTGGCTAAGGATCAGACCAAAGATATCAGAACTTTTCAAGTGCTTTGAATGTTTTAAGGTACATCCATCACTAACTGAAGACAGTGTTGGTTCGTTTGTTGAGATATATTGGAAGTAATTTCCAAAAGTGAGCACGAAAACTGAAAGCACCATGGAAGCATGCTCTGAATGGCTGCAGTACTCTGGCTGTCGAGGGAATTCAGCATCGGGGAGGGAAGATAGAGATATAGATATAGATATAGATATAGATACATAAAAAAATTCAGTTCAGAGCTGGCTGGCTGGTTCCAGCTTGGCTGTGGTGCCCCAAAATGTCCCATTCTGGGACATTCTGAAACAACAGGCTCTCTGATGGGAAAATCACTTTGTACTTTCATATTGGTGGTCCACAGAGTCTCTCTCTACAACATTTCTCCTATGTGTTAACCGCTTTTGCATATGATAACTGTTTCAAAGCTGAGTCGCATATTCAGCATATTTTCCCGTCATCGTTTCGCTATGCAAATTGCCTCTGCTCCTCTCTTCTAGGTGCCGTACTTGGAACATCCCCTTGCCTTTTTACCACGCCGGGGGCCCCGGCAGGGCTTGCTGCCCAGCTCCCAGAGCGCGGCTGAATGCCAGCCCAGCCGCTGAACAGGCTGCTCACATGGAGAAATGCCTCAACATTTTGAGAGGGCGCTCGTCAGGTCGCCGAATAAAAAAAGCCCCACGTTCATTTCTCTCGCTCGCAGGCTCGCTGCTTAGTCAGCTGTTACACCGGCGCGTAGAACCTTTGCTAAAAGAGCTGTGGTAGAAAATAGCTGATCAGTAAGTCTGAGGTGTCAGAGCCGTCTGGGTAGGTGGAGGCACTAACAGGAAGGCAGGAAAGCCAGCCTGCAAGCTCAGGGCTGGGGGAGAGGAAACCATTTCCATTCACAGAGATTGCAGGGCAGCGCTGACGGCAGGGCTCAGGCGCAGCCAAAAACCATTTTTCCCTCCCCTGGTTTAATGAATCCTGGTTGCTGGAGCTTGGCACCCCGGGGAAGAAGCGTGGGCCAGCCTATGCTGAGCACTGCTCCTCGCTCCTGCCCTTGCAGCTGCGGGGAAGGGAGGCAGAGGATCTATAAACGTATTTCGCGCAAGTGTGTGCAAAATAACGCAAACAAATCACCCTGCGAGGCTTTTTTTAAGTTAGCCTGCTACCTTTAACAGCGGCCACAATTAGCACACTAATTATTTACATGTCGTAAATCCACAGCTCACAAAGACCTGTTGTACTGACTTTCCACCACAAACCCATGAGCTTTGGTAAATTCCTTAAATCAGACTCAGCCCTTTCTTACCAAGATTTCAGCAGCTCGCAGCAGCATTGAGGTAAGGGTAAGTCAGTCACACAAGAGCTGCCTTCTCCCCCTCAGACTCAAATCACAGCTCTAGCATTCACCCCTTTGCAAGTCCAAATCCTGATTAGATCTGGGAATAGATCCTCCATGTGGATCTGAGCAGGGGAAAAACAATGCACCGAGGACTTGGAGATAACTAACCCCCCCAGAGCCCTCACTGACACCCCCCAGCCTGGCAGCTGCTTCAAGGCAGCTTTCAGTTTTAATCACAAATTATTTTCATGTCAGCCCACAGTAAAATTAAAACAAGCGTCACAAGACAAAGAGGCCTGACTTTGGTTTACGAGTTTCATGCAACATCCTTTGGGGGTTCTAGTTCGATTCCAGGAAAAGCAAATCAGCAGCGCAGATGAAGCAGATGCACCCCGGTGCGCCCCGAGGCAGCAGTGCCACTGGCTCCGTGCGCCCTGCGGTACGTGCAAGCGGCTTCTGAACATGTCGGCGCCGCTGGCTAGTGCCGCTTACATTTTGCTGTGTCCATGTACGCGCTGCTGTGGACATCACTGCACGTCATACATCCCTGCTCCTCGCTGACCACTCCCAACAGGGAAATAAATTTTGCTCTCACAAATAGCTTGCATCAGACTCTGTCATACCAGGTGAGCATTATGTGAGGGAAACCAAAAGCAAGTTATGTTTGAGCCTGCAGTATCCACATAGCTTGACCAAACCATAAATATACAGATATATCAGTATACAGACACCGTGACATGTGCATTTGCTCCTGCATGCGCAGACACGTGCTTGCAGCGTGGTCTGAGTGCTGCCTGGCACACCAAAGTCTCAGTGCAGGTTGGGGATGAGGGATTACTTTTCAGCTTCCCAATTGGTAAACTAAGGATTTACCCATCCCTCCATCCCTCCCACAGAGGTCCTGCGAGGATAAGCTGAGTTATTTGAACGTTTTGAAGGCTGGAAGCGCTAAGAGCCAGACGGGAGGGAGTGGTCCGGAGGAGCGAGGGAGCCGAGCGTACATTCAGCGGAGGAGTAGTTCCAGCTAATGCACAGAGAGCTCCCTCGCTCCCCCAAAAGCCACTCCAGACAACGTCTAACAGAGCGTGCATTTTGTGAAGACTCACATACTCTGTTTTTCCTGGAAAAGCACAGAGCAACGGTGGTTTCAGCAGTCAGTACACCACGTATTGTGCACGGGGCTCTGCCCGGGCTCTGGCCCCTCGGAGCATCACATCACCTCCAATGCTTGTCGATTAACAGAATTTAGGTCCCACCTTTCTCATCGTTTTTCTTTCTCTGATCCTGGTGGCTGTCAAGGGTGGATGTTTCCACATCCCTCTTCTCCAAAAGGAGAACTTCATGGGACTCACTGCACATCACAATTAGCATCTTTCATCGGCAGGACAGAGACCAGTCAAGCCCCAACAGCAACAACACATCAGTGGGCCAAACCCCCTGAGAAGCACAGCAACTAATTTGTCTAGTCAGCCTCACACTACCAAAGGGAACGGCAGGAAGAAAATGACTGGTGGGCACCCACAGCACCCACAGGACTGAACAGCGTGTGGAGATGGAACTACAGAGCACCATCAAGCTCGGCATGGCAGGGCAGAGGAAGGCCAGCGGCAGGGAGGAGAAAAAAGGGATGGATCTTTGCCCCCTTACCACTGCTGGCTGAATGGGTGAATGATCCCCCGTCACACACGGCCGTGATCTCCACTCAGGCGAGAGGATGGAAAAAATCTATGTACTGCACCCCGAAGAAAATAACCTGGGGCTGAAATCATGCTGCCTTTTAGCCAAGAAAGGTGTTAAAAACAAGGAGGATTGAACGGAAGAAGCAGAGAGGGCTGTTCTGGACACTCCAGCAAGCTTTCCTTCTCTTCCCTAGTAGAGGAGGGCGACAAGGCTGCAGAGTGGACCACCAGTATACTTGTGTTTTTCCCACTAACTGCAAGTTTCCACTCACATAAAACTATATCCTATGTTAATACATTGCACTCGCATTAAAATTACATCACTTCAATTCTTTGTATTTGTATTATAGAATATAAATTATGCTGTGGAAATGAAAAGAATCATTACAAAACGAAACTCTGGAATAAAGTGCTCCCTTCCAACCAGATAAAAAGGGAGTGTTTTGAACAAAATAATTTGGTCTGTATATTTTTATAAACAAAACTGTGTGGCAACCAATGCAATCCTATAAAGACCATTTGTATTAATAAATTGATATTTTTGCAATTAAAAAAATATCCATTGGCGAAGTGTTCAGCTGGGTTTATTAGTGTCATTAAGAATCCTCCCTCATCCCCTGCTTTTTCAGCAGCTAGTGAGGAGGTACGTTCAGAATTTCATTATTTGAAAATGAGGCAATAAATAAAATAAAAAGTAAAGAGCAATTTGTACTCCTATAATGGCTTCATTTCCAAAGCTTCAAAGCAGTTTACAAAAACCCCCATGATTTAACCTCCCCTCTTGTAATGTAGATATTCCCCCTTTTTCTAGCTGGGAAAAGTATCTCTTGAGAGAGCCTCTGCTCATTCAAACGTCTGTATTCTGAGTGCCAAGAGCCTGATTTACCACAGTTCATTGTGCTCCGAATCAGTGACTAGGGTAGGTACTCAGTATTTCTAGCAAAAAAAGACCACAGGCCTCTCACATCGGCTATCCCAGTCTCCTGGAATCTGCCAGGGAGTTGGAGCGAATTTGAGGCAGCGGGAAACTGCAATCCCTGTTCCTCAGCTCCAGGCTTCTCCTCTATTTCCAGGCTCCAGGAGGCAAGAGGCAGTGCCTTTCACCTTGTTCTAGCCTTTTCCAAAAACACACGGGGTATTTCAGATGTTTTGTTAAGCGAGAATAAGCGCTCTCTGCAGAAGCACGTTAACTGTTTGACTGGCTCAATTCTCTTTTGTCCGTTTAGAGCCTCCACATTCCTGTTGAGCGACATTTAAAGCTGCAGAAGAATTCCTGGTATTTAAAAAACTTCTTATTTTTAACGTTTTCTGGTGCCAAAACTGACAGACGTCTATGCACTTATGGAAAAGGCAGGAAAGCATGGCTGTTTCTGGGGAAGAAATGTTTCTTTCATTTCCTTCCCTCTTCAACATTGGTTGATATTAATTTTAAACCTGGCTGGCACTCCACAGTAAGGAGAGTGAAAGATCTTGTTCTTTCATCCAAAAAGTATCAAATAGGTTTAGCTCCAGTTTTATAGCAACCCCGCCAAGCCATTTAGCTCCCGAAAGGACGATGGCTTTCCTAGCAACACGGGGTTTGCCATATCAGATGCAGCAGACTACCGGATCACAAAGCCTTACCGCTTTATTCTAGCGGTGACCCATATTTCATCCTGTGCTTCAGAGGAAGATGAAAGGCCTCCATAATGCATCCTAAACATAACCATATGGAAAAATCTTGCCACATTTAAAAAGAATAAGCAAATAGGGTCCTATAGAAATACTAAGACACACTAGCATTCATTTCTAAAATCCCGTAGGGATTAACAAGGCAATTATAATGTGTTTAATTTTCTACATCAGGGAAATGTTTTCCTGCTATATTCTACAGGCAGTGATGATGAGGGCATTTCAGCACAATAAGCACAGGAGAGAATGCAAAAAGATCCTGATGTCCAAACCTGTGAAAAATTAAATCCCTAAACTCTACTGTTTTTAATGCAGGTACACCAGGATCCAGTCCGTACCTTCAAAATTGTATGATGACAGTAACTATAATGATTCAGAACTAGCACAAGGACCAGTGAGGCCATTAATAATAGTAATAAATGCTGTTCTGCATGAGGAAAACTCTTACCCAAGGAATAAAAAAAGTCATTTTAGAATATGTTATGTCCTCTGCACAATTCCCACTGCATTTGTACAATGCAGTAGCAATTAAGCAGCCATTCCCCATCTCAGAAAACAGGCTGCAATCCACCCTGTGTTATCAGATGTTGCTTAGGACACCAGAAATGCTCAAAATGGTGCTGCTTCTCCTGGGGTCTCCTTGCTGTTGGGGCACAGGTACCAGCTGGGCGGGCAAGAGCTGCCCTCTCTGCCATGCAGCCACAGGGCAGGGAGAGCTGGAACACCCCTTGCTCGCAGTGGGATGGGGAGAGTCCACATCCCTGCCCCGGCTGTGTGAGGAGAGCAGGAGGAGCGAAGGCACAACCCTCTGCAGGGGTGCGCACCGCCGCGGCGTTACCTGCAGCGTCGCTACTTTCCCCGGAGAAATGGTCTGCATGGGAATGGGGGAGATACAGACATCCCAGCTGCTGGGGGGGCCCCTCATCTGCGCTGCTGGGCCATGAGTCCTGCCTCGCTGAGCACCACTGACAGTCAGTAACCTTTCAGTTGCCCTCCTTCCCATGTACCTCCAGCTGCCATAGCTCTACAGACGTACATCTGCATCTTGAACAAATATACCAAATATTTCCTTTCCTTTTTTTTTTTTTTTTTTCTTTTTTCCCTGGGTAACTCTGGGGAGTAAACTGCACAGAAAAGGCTTTCGCGAGTCACCTTTTTGCTCCTTGGTTGCACAGCCTCAATGCTCAAATCTTCTCCCCCCACAGGTGGTAAACGCAGCTATTGTTTTGCCAGTCGGTGGAGTTACTCCGTTTTTGGAGAGCCTCATGGACCTGCGTGCTGCTGCCAAGATAACACATGATGTTACACAGTTTAGAAACCAGCCCCGGTTGTGTAATGATACCCTACCACCGCCAAACAACTTAGGACTGTGTCAGGCCAGGGAGAAAACAAGCCTGGAAGCTAAAGGACAGAAGATTAAAGCAAAGCAGCAGCATGTTTTTTAATTGTGCCTTAGAATTTCTAATCTAGTTAATGGCCCTTCCAGCCCATCTTGTGTAAAGAAACGAGCATGTGGCATGTACTGAAGGAGGATCAACACTGACACACCGACAGATGCGCTTACTGGCACGAGAGACTAGATTAGGTTTTGGACTGGGTTTTTTTACTTGTTAGCTAGCCAGCAGCAACTTGCTTTTTTGGAGGGGAAAGGAGGTATCAAACAATTGCTGCAGAGGGATATTAGTTCCCTGGCACTTCATCTTCTTCCATTACATATTCTTCGCTTGAACAAGAGACAATGCTGCCATTCCTTCCCCCTGACTCACTGGCAATTCTTTATCCATCTCTGGTTTGCTGCTTTGGAGGTTTTTTTGGCTGGAGCTTGATCAGCCCAGCCTGCCCTTTTATTCTCTCTGTCCATATTTTCCAACACTTTTGTCTCCTTCATCGCTTCCCAAAACTCCTCCACGTAGTGGAAGTCTGCAAGTTAACCAAAAGTTAAATATATTCAGCTCGATACCACGCGATTTTGCCTGCCCATTTGGGGAGCATGAGGAGCGCGCGCCTCGTGTCGCAAGCACCCCGGCACGCGGGGCGAAGCGCGCAGCAAAGAGGGTGGAAAGCAGCTGTCTGCCAAGAGGGACGCCGCTGACGTTCAACAGCGTGCGGGTGAATGCCAGCCCTGTTCCCTCTCCTCGGGAGTGTCGCCCCGCGGGCTGGCAGAGGGCTGTTCATGGGAGGGGCAGGAGTCATGCAGGACAACCTCGTTCTAGCTGTTTGGAGGTGGTGGGCTGCAAAGGCCCTCGGAGCCCGGCCAGGGCGCTGGCGATAATGCCTCCCCGGGCCGGGTTAGAGGTGCCGTGGCAGCTCTCCTTCCCACGGTAGAGCGCTGCTGGCAGTGTCGTGCCCTCCTGCCTGTCTCACGGTTTTTCAGAATCCGAGCAGCAGCTGAGCAGAGGCCGACTCACACACACCCCCTTCCTGTCTGGCCCACAGGTGCCCAGGCCAGCCCCCCTTTGCCATCTTACCACACGCCTACAACACAGGCAAGTGAAATGGGGTAGAGATTTGAGGCAACGCTGGCACGTCCAGCACCGTAACTGGGCTGCACTTTTTGTTAAACCTTTTGTCTTCTTTCGCTCTTCCCTCCTCTCCCTGCCTCTGCGCAGGGTCCCCAGCCCCGCAGGGAGAAGCCACTGCTCGGGCACCGGGTGGCTGCTTCGAGGGTAGCGGGGACGGCGCCTTTCACCCAGCAAGGCAGAGACGCCACAGCCAGGGCTGCTCGCCGGGGGTGCCCACCTCCGGCTGGGTTGGTGGCTCTCCTGCTGGCGCCCAGCCGCAAGGCCGCACCTCTCGGGGAGGCCATTCGCAGAGCCAAGGGCCGGGCTGACGAACCATCCCTGCTTGTGGCAGCAGCCCGGGCGGTGCCGAGGGACGCGTCTCCAGAAGATGGCAGCGGTCTGAAGAGACCTTGCGAACACCTGGCTCCGAAAGTGGCCGCTGCGGGGGCCAGAGGCCTGCCAGCTGCCGTGCCTGCACCCTCCCCACGGTAGGTGAACGCACAGCGCTTCCCTAGAGCAAACAAGCCGGAGTGCCCCAGCCAAAACCCTCCGAGCCCGCAGGAGCAGCGCCAGGCGAGGAAGAGAACAATTCACCCACCTACAGATGAGATGGCTATAAAAACAACCGCATAGGAAAGTGGCTAGCCGCTTGAAGGGGCCAGTTAAGCCGGCAGTAAGGAGGCCTGCCCCGCTTCCACCCTCCGGAGAGCCGCCAGCCCTCAGCCTGGGGGCTCGTGTGTCGCAGGAAGGAGGCAGAGCAGCCTCGCCGCCCCCGCTGCAGGCCCAAATAGCTAACACGCCTCCCGTGCCCCCGCGCCCAGGGGTTTTGCTGCTTCTCCCGGCCAACCTGCTGCTCCAGCTGTTTTCCAAGCACAGTGTATTTATTTTTTACTTGGGAGAGCGGTAACGACCAAGACCAAAGCTGGTGAGGGGCATGAGGGGCCTCATCCAGCCATACATCCCCCCGGGGGCAGTGCTAGCATCCCTGCATCCAGCTGTGCTCTGGGCCCGGGTGCTGTGGGAGGGCTCGGGGTCCCAGCCTGCCCCCGGGGCACAGCAGGCGCGCCGCGGACATCTGGTCTGTGCCCACAAAAACTACAGCCTACAGCCGGGTTTTTGCTAGCACAAGAGTGTCACTGGGGTGTGTGCAGGGATGCAGCCGTCCAGCTTGCCAAGGCAGGATACATCCGCAGCCCTGGAAGCGTTGCTGCAGCTCTGCGAGGAAGATGGGCAGGCAATTCTCAGTCCCATGTCCCAAATGTCATCACATGGGTTTTGCTGAGCGTGGAGGTCTGAGCAGACAGGTGGCTGGTGTTGGTTCCTCTACCCAAAACTGCAGATTGTCGGCTCAGGGCACAAATGGCAGCAACAGCATCAATCTTTCAGCAGCGAGAGCAGAGGGACACCAGCTGTCAGCTCTGGACCTGACCTGCAGCCCTGAACCCCTGATTCAGCTCCCCATGTGGAGGCAGGACAACCTGTCCTCAGTCGCGGCCCTGCTTGAATCTGTGCCCTTCAGGTCCAAAATAAATAAAAAACAGTTCCTGGTGAGGCTGAGGAGCAAACAGCAGGGCCATGAGCAAGAGCCGGGTGGGAGGTTCTGGCTCCGAGCCTGAGCGAGCTGGGGTGGGGGAAGAGGAGGAGGTGGCGGCACAGCGGCAGGAACACTGCTCTCCAGAGCAGTGCAGGGGTGCAGCAGGGGTGGCAGAGAGTGCACAAGTTCGTCATTGCCAGTTAGGGAACCAGCTATGCATTTAGGAGATGCTCCTTGTGCCAGCCATAGCTAGGCACCTCAAGGATTAGCAGCATGACGGTGGGAGCAGCAGGTTGCCATCTTCTCCTGCAACCCATGGCGCTCACCCATATGTACACTTGCAGTCACACACATGGACGAGCCCAGGGACAGTCACTCTTCTTGAGACTGCAAAATGATCGTGGTTTCAAAAGCCCTAAAATGCTGATTCCTCCCACAGCAGGGACACAGTTCTCCAGAAATACAAAAATATTCCTTCCAAAACCTCCCTATCAAGCATGAGTCCATCGGGGAAAAAGGATACGCTGGACAGTAAAATACTGTAACCGTCTGTTATTGCCATTTGGGATGCTGTTGAAAGAATTTTGGAACAACCGTGAGACTTTTTGGATGCTCAAACACTGAATGAGTCAAAAAATCATCCGTGTCCTACAGAGAAACATTTTAGAAAACAAAGCAATTGGCTTCTAGCAACATGATGTAACCTTGGTTTTTCCTTCCCTTATTGTAAAGTGCATCTCTGGGTGTTTGCTTTTAAAGCTGTATCCATTAATAACGTGCCTCTATATTTATTTAGAGATATGTCAAACAAGGAGCGCTTATCCGTAGCTCCAGGCAACCCAACGATTTTAATACATAAACAGCTATATAAATGAGTCTCATAATCGTCCAACAAAAGCTTCGGCAACAAAGAACCCCATATGCACACCATCTCTTCTCAGGATGCTCAAAATTCGGCATCCACTTCAGCAGCCAAGGAGAATAAATAAGCTTTCCTAGGGAACCAGCTCAGGTTATTACAGATCAAATGGAGGAATAAGTTGTTTGCCTTTTCTTAACTTAAAAAAAAAACAACCCACAAATGGAAAAACATGGGCCAGATTTTCAAGCAAGCTCGGCGTGCTGCCTGCCTAAATTACACTTACATGCAAGTGCATGCGAATGCGTCGTTTCCCTGGTCATTTGCCTGAACTGGATTCACATTTTCCTCAAATGCCTCCTTGAGCACGACAGGACACGCATGAGCAGCCTCCCCAGCCGTTCAGAAATCAGAGCATGGGCACGCTGGTGGGAACAGAGGAAACACCTGCATTCCTCCGCAGCACAAATGCAGCCAAAATAATGATGAGCCTGAAGAAAGTCTGACCGAAGGCAAAGGTCAGGGTGCCGGGGCTTTGCAGAGCTGAGGGGGCTCGGCTCGACGCTTGGCAGGAGGCAAGCCTTACCCCCTTTGTGCTTTTACACATATTTCACTGCAGGAGGTGGGAAAAGCAAGCCAAATAAAAATAAGCAAACGTCTTCAGCTTCTGCTGCAGTCCATAGATGGGTGACTAAACACTGCTGGTCATAGCTCAGCCCCCATCAAAGCCTGCTGCTGTTAGCTTTATCCCTTCCAGAGGGACGAGGGGCTGTGGGAGCGCCTCAGGGCTGCCTGCCACGGAGGCGAAGGGAGGTGCACAGCGGGGCGCGACGTGATGCCCCTCTTTCACGGGCAAGCGACCGTGCCACTGCGCAGCGACAGCCGCTGCTTCGGGCCAAACCCTGCTCTCGGCCCCACCGGTGAAAAGCCAAAAAATGCACTCGCTGAAACCTTGCAGGCTCTTTTGCCCGCACCCCCCCCATGAAATACCGATGGTGATATTTAGGCTGGCCGGGCCGGGGCTGGGGAGGCCCTGGTTCCCCCTGGGGAGATGCGGCTGGTCTCCCAGGCGGGCATCACGCACCCGGCACCCAGGAGAGCTGTGACCAAGGGACTGCACCGGAGGCAGCAAGAAGGCTCTGCCTCCAAGCTGCATCTCTCTTTTCTCCTCCCAGCTGGGAGCTACATGCAAAAAATTTGTAACAAAGCACCACAAGAGAGAAGGGGAAGAAAACCCTCAGTGCAGTTTAGACGTCTTTATTTTTTTAATCCTCCTCCTCCCTCTGTCTGTCCGATGCCCAAAGGAAAAAATAAAGTGCTTGGATGGGCCCATTCGGTGCGAGTCCCAGTCCCTCCCTTCCTGCTCCCCCTCGCTGCAGAGCAAGAGGAAAAGCGCTTGAAAGGCGCTCAGGGGGCGGCGGTGAGGATGTCTGCTTTGCCTCCACTCGTGCCGCTCTTCCTTTTGCAGCTTTTCTGACATCCAGAGAGGAAAAAGGCAGGACCGGCACCGGCACCCAGGTGCCTCTCTTGCACACACACAGACGAGCACATTCCCATTCACAACAAGCTTGCAGTGCATTGAACTTGTCCCTGAATGTAACCCTTCTAGATTGAACAGCCCTGCTGGCTCCTGCCTTGGGCAAGGTTTCAGTTTCCCTGTGGCTTGATGACGTGATTTGGGCAGGATTTATGAGGCTTACAAAAAAGCACAATTAAATCTAATGGGCAATGGAAGGGATTTTTTTTCCCCCTCTCTCTCCCCCTTTTCCTTGCTGGCTTCTAAGACCAAGGCAATGAGTTGGCAAAAGTCTGCCGTGTTGGCTGGAGCCTTAATTTCTAGCCAAAAAACTTTGCTCCAGGTCTAGTTAAGTTAATTTCCTAAAGTTTTTAAAATATTTTCTTTGCTGTAAGCTGACTGAGAAGCCATTGACATTTCAGTTGAAGAGCAATCAAAAGACAGGACCTGATGGGCCAAAGCCATCTCTGCTGTTAACTCCGCTGCGGCCGGCACCGCAGCTGCCATCAGTGAGGACACCAGCAGCTAGGGTGGGTGTCCTGCAAGGTATAAGGCAGGGAGGGAGGGGAAGTCAGGCTAGGACTGTAATATCCCCTCCGCTTCCACGAGGAGAAGAGGCATCCCTCTGGAAAGGGACCCTTGGGTCCCTGCCTGACCCTGAGTGCTCGAAGGATGGACGTACCCAAACTCAACAGGAATGAGCGCGACCTCCCCAGGAAACTACACATGCTGGGAAAGACAAAGCCTGCATCCCAGCTTTGCGCTTTGACTCCTCTTTAATAAATAATAACGGAGTGTGTTGGAACTGTGTCAGCCATGTCATTTCAGGCAGGAAGGGCTTGTGTTTTCTAGGTACCGGCTCTGCAAGTCCCCGAGGAGCGTGCTGTCAACGCAAGCAGGGGTCACGCTGTGTTCGGCAAGGACGTGCGCATTGACAGCCACGTGCGCCCAGGCGTATGCATTTCTCTCTCCCGTGGAAACTTAACTTCAGGTCTCGTGGGCTGATTTTCTTAATCCAAAACAAAGGTCAAACCGAAAGTATGTGGCTTTGGTTTATCTATGGAGAAATGTAGCCATCAGGCTTTCCAAAAGCATCAGCAAATTCTGCACGACCATGTTTAAACCCCTCAGAAAAGCATTGCGCCCTGCCCTCCCAGAGGCACCCCTGTTTGGGTGCTGGGCTGGCAGTGCCGGGATCCAGGCGCCTGCCACAGCACGAGCCAGCCCGGCACAACCTGCAGCAGGGCCGGATCCGCCGGGAGCTCTGGGGCGAGCTCAGAAACAGAGCGTCCTCTGGGGATGTCAGCCCACTTGCATTATTTACTTACTTCTTATACTACATTACTGAAAAAAAGAGTGAGAAAAAAAACCCTCCAAACTTGCCCAAAGAGGAAACGAAAAGGGAAACTTTGAGATTTCTCATCCCTCCAGAAAGCCCCTCGGCCGGGTGCAAACGTGGTCATCGCAACCGCCCCGCGCACCACGGCAGCACCGCCGTCCCGTCAGGCCTTGCACCGCCTCAGCCCCCATATCAATAAGGAAGTACAATCACTTAACCGCAAAGCCAGTTTCTTTTCTAAGCCCTTGCGTTGCCTCAGAAGGTTTTTAAACAAGACGCTTTCCTGTTTTTGAAACCTGTGCATCCGTATGGTTTGCAGGTTACTCAAATAACCTTATCACTTGAAGCAATGCTGGCGTGAATTTCAAAACTGCTTACTGCGGTGCTCCCCTCCCCTCTCCACACATATCTATTTACTCACGGGGAGCCTTATTTACAGTATCTTCTTGCCAACTGCTGACACAGAAGAAAAAAAAAAACACCCTCGGTTACACATTAAGCTTTATCGTTGAAGTATTCACGGCAGACGGTGTCCAGAGTTACCTGACTGACCTTAGCTTTGGGTACGCCGCACAGGAGGGAAATTTCTATTGCAAACTGCTCGCACGGCCAGGGCTCGTTTTGCACCACCAGCCTTTTCGTCTCCTCCTCACCTTCACGTGGGCTAAAAAGGCTTTTCAAAGAAAACATGGTTTTGTTTTCAGAAAGCCAGGTGGAAGTAGAGCTGGTTCCTCGTAAGATCGTTAAAGGAGGAATTACCAGAAGGAGAGGTTTGCTGGTAAATGTAGGGCATGGAGAGGGCTGCCTGTAGTACAAATCCTGACCTAAAATCCATGTGGCCTGCAAGTCAAAACTAACTGTTCTGCTGAAAAGGGGAAAACGAAGAAGACTGCCCTACAAGAATATGCCATACAGGGAGTCTGGAAAATCCAGAAATCAGCTTCAGTATGCCTGTTTTGCACAGCAGCTTCGGAAAGATCTGCCAAACGTAACAGTTTCATTTGACAGTCATCTTCTGGCTTAACTTCTGAGCTGGCCGGTGGCCATCTCGCGTTGCGCAATAAATGCCTGCAAAATTAATCATAAACTCCCTGCCTGGAACTCCCAGCGCTGCTCTCCTGAACAGTACCTGCCGCCTGCGCCGAAACCCTGCCAGCAGCTCGACTTCTGTTTTCATTAATGGCTCAGCCAGAGAGGGAGGACAAACCGTCACAAAAACAACACATGAACTTTATTCTTCCACTCCTGCTTCTGCAATCTGCTGGCTGAGCCGTTTACCTTTGCATACACTTCGTGACAGCCGCGTGATAGCAAGGTGCACAGGCGCTTATCTAAACTTCACACTTCGCAGCCTTCCTCCTCACAGTTAACGCTCGGCTTGTGAAGAAGGGCGAATGGTCAGGCCCGGAGAAAGAAGAGCCAAGAGCTGCTCTCAGATGAACGTACCGCGGTCCTCTCTCGCCACTAAATTTACTACCGCTGGTTTGGTAGGGGCGCGGGGAGGTCCCCGCGCTGCGACGCGGTCCGCATGCGTTGGTTGTGTCAGAGGAGGCTAATAGGAATGGTAAAGAGACGGAGCGGATTTGCTGTTTGTGAGAAGCGCTGGCTGGCCAGCCGGGCCACGGGAGCGTAGCGCGCGGGGCACGCGGTGGGACGTCCTGCGCTAGTCCCGCTCCTGCCGCTCCCTGGATAAACCATGTCCCGCTTCCCTGCTCCAGTGTCCCCCTCTGCAAAATTCCTTTCTCCTGCCAGGCAAGCGGCTCTGCCGCTGGGAGGGAAAGCCTCCGTGCCCTATTTCTTCTCCCCAGCACCCAGTGCCAGCGCTCGGGGGATGCCTTTCCCCGCCACCCCTGCCCCACCGCTGCGCAGCCCGTGCCCTGGCAGCCTCCTTAATGGCTTTGCACCTCGTTTGCGATGGGGATCTCTCCCTCCGTGAACCTGCCGGACACCTGAGGCTCGGGCAGCCCCCAGACCCTGCACCGGCTGTCGCGCTGCCAGATTCAGGCTCTTCCGCAAGGAAGAGGCCACCGAATCCAGGGTGCCATCTCTTTTCCCTGCAACTCTAAGCAAATTGTTCGTTTAAAAAATAAGTGGATTGCATTCCTGCTGTGTTAATTAGTTCCTCCTCTACAGTGCTCTTCTTCCAATAGACTAAATTGAATTGATCGTACAAATACCCCAGCAAAATAACAAAAAAACCCAAGCAGGACTTAGTATCTCCAGAAGAGAGAAAGAATGTATTTTCCTAACAGCTCTAATAATAAACCACAAAGGAATAAAATAAATGTGATTAAAACCAGAGATAGCGAGCAGCACACATTTTATTGCTATGTTTTCACTTCTTATTTCTTTTTAACAAGGATAAAAATTAACTTGTGCAACCTCCGCCAGGAAGTGAGTGGATCTTTGAACTCTGCCATCTGGCTAGTGGAATCTGTATTTTCGTCGCCTCGGGTTACAGGTTAATCCTGCCAATTTTTATTATTTGTAGAGGTAACTGGCCTCTCGGAAGCTTTTACAGTCTCTGTCACAGAGAAGATTGCTGCTAAGCAAAACACATGCACAAAATACTGGGGTCAGCGTGGTGAGGACATTGAGCAGGGAGGAAAGAGAGAGGGGAAAAAAAAAAGACAACAGTTCTGGCTAATCTAAAATTATCCTTTTTTATTACAAGAGGAGACGTTGCAACATGTGCTGGCGGATTTGCCTCGCATTGCAAGTCAGCACAGACAGGAAGGCTGAGCTCCTCGCTCATGGTGGAAGCCGAGCCCGAGCATGCCCGGCAGCTGGGGAGCCCCACGTGATGACAACAGCATCCAGCTCCATCTGGTGATGCGCTCCCCGGCCCCCCGGGCACTTTTCCATCTAGTCTTGCAAGCAGCTGGATCAATTTACTCTAGCCTACGGTGTGC